>NW_027488868.1:0-258577 GCF_050948215.1 Halictus rubicundus
ATCCTATCCAATCCCCTATCCGATCCTCTATCCTATCATATCCTCTATCCTATCCTATCCTCTATCCTATCCTATCCTCTATCCTATCCTATCCTCTATCCTATCTTATCCTCTATCCTATCCTATCCTCTATCCTATCCTATCCTCTATCCTATCCTATCCTCTATCCTATACTATCCTCTATCCTATCCTATCCTCTATCCTATACAATCCACTATCCTATACTATCCTCTATCCTATCCTATCCTCTATCCTATACAATCCACTATCCTATCCTCTATCCTATCCTCTATCCTATCCTCTATCCTATCCTATCCTCTATCCTATCCTATCTTCTATCCTATCCTATCATCTATCCTATCCTCTATCGTATCCTATCCTCTATCCTATCCAATCCTATATCCTATCCTCTATCCTATCCTATCCTCTATCCTATCCTATCCTCTATCCTATCCTATCCTCTATCCTATCCTATCCTCTATCCTATCCTATCCTCTATAATATCCTATCCTCTATCGTATTCTATCCTCTATCCTATCCTATCCTCTATCCTATCCGATCCTCTATCCTATCATATCCTCTATCCTATCCTATCCTCTATCCTATCCGATCCTCTATCCTATCATATCCTCTATCCTATCCTATCCTCTATCCTATCCTATCTTCTATCCTATCCTATCATCTATCCTATCCTCTATCGTATCCTATCCTCTATCCTATCCAATCCTATATCCTATCCTCTATCCTATCCTATCCTCTATCCTATCCTATCCTCTATCCTATCCTATCCTCTATCCTATCCTATCCTCTATAATATCCTATCCTCTATCGTATTCTATCCTCTATCCTATCCTATCCTCTATCCTATCCGATCCTCTATCCTATCATATCCTCTATCCTATCCTATCCTCTATCCTATCCTATCCTCTATCCTATCCTATCCTCTATCCTATCCTATCCTCTATCCTATCCTATCCTCTATCCTATCCTATCCTCTATCCTATCCTATCCTCTATCCTATCCTATCCTCTATCCTATGCTATCCTCTATCCTATCCTATCCTATCCTCTATCATATCCGATCCTCTATCCTATCATATCCTCTACCCTATCCTATCCTCTATCCTATCCTATCCTCTATGCTTTCCTATCCTCTACCCTATACTATCCTCTATCCTATCCTATCCTCTATCCTATCCAATCACCTATCCGATCCTCTATCCTATCCTTTCCTCTATCCTATACTATCCTCAATCCTATTCTATCCTCTATCCTATCCTATCCTCTATCCTATTCTATACTCTATCCTATCCTATCCGCTATCCTATCCTCTATCCTATCCAATCCCCTATCCGATCCTCTATCCTATCCTATCCTCTATCCTATCCTATCCTCTATCCTATCCTATCCTCTATCCTATCCTATCCTCTATCCTATCCTATCCTATCCTCTATCCTATCCTATCCTATCCTCTATCCTATCCTATCCTCTATCCTATCTTATCCTCTATCCTATCCTATCCTCTATAATATCGTATCCTCTATCCTATCCTATCCTCTATCCTATCCTATCCTCTATCCTATCCTATCCTCTATCCTATCCTATCCTCTATCCTATACAATCCTCTATCCTATCCTATCCTATCCTCTATCCTATCCTATCCTCTATCCTATCCTATCATCTATCCTATCCACTATCGTATCCTACCCTCTAACCTATCCAATCCTATATCCTATCCTCTATCCTATCCTATCCTCTATCCTATCCTATCCTCTATGCTATCCTATCCTCTATCCTATACTATCCTCTATCTTATCCTATCCTCTATCCTATCCTATCCTCTATGCTATCCTATCCTCTATCCTATACTATCCTCTATCCTATCCTATCCTCTATCCTATCCAATCACCTATCCGATCCTCTATCCTATCCTTTCCTCTATCCTATACTATCCTCAATCCTATCCTATCCTCTATCCTATCCTATCCTATCCTCTATCCTATCCTATCCTCTATCCTATACTATCCTCTATCATATCCTATCCTCTATCCTATCCTATCCTCTATCCTATCCTATCCGATCCTCTATCCTATCATATCCTCTATCCTATCCTATCCTCTATCCTATCCTATCCTCTATCCTATCCTATCCTATCCTCTATCCTATCCTATCCTCTATCCTATACTACCCTCTATCCTATCCCATCCTCTATCCTATCCAATCACCTATCCGATCCTCTATCCTATCCTTTCCTCTATCCTATCCTATCATCAATCCTATTCTATCCTCTATCCTATCCTATCCTCTATCCTATTCTATACTCTATCCTATCCTATCCGCTATCCTATCCTCTATCCTATCCAATCCCCTATCCGATCCTCTATCCTATCCTATCCTCTATCCTATCCTATCCTCTATCCTATCCTATCCTCTATCCTATCCTATCCTATCCTCTATCCTATCCTATCCTCTATCCTATCTTATCCTCTATCCTATCCTATCCTCTATAATATCGTATCCTCTATCCAATCCTATACTCTATCCTATCCTATCCTATCCTCTATCTTATAATATCCTCTATCCTATCCTATCCTCTATCCTATCCTATCCTCTATCCTATCCTATCCTCTATCCTATCCTATCCTCTATCCTATCCTATCCTCTATCCTATCCTATCCTCTATCCTATCCTATCCTCTATCCTATTCTATCCTCTATCCTATCCTATCCTCTATCCTATCCTATCCTCTATCCTATCCTATCCTCTATGCTATCCTATCCTCTATCCTATACTATCCTCTATCCTATCCTATCCTCTATCCTATCCTATCCTCTATGCTATCCTATCCTCTATCCTATACTATCCTCTATCCTATCCTATCCTCTATCCTATCCAATCACCTATCCGATCCTCTATCCTATCCTTTCCTCTATCCTATACTATCCTCAATCCTATCCTATCCTCTATCCTATCCTATCCTCAATCCTATCCAATCCCCTATCCGATCCTCTATCCTATCATATCCTCTATCCTATCCTATCCTCTATCCTATCCTATCCTTTATCCTATCCTATCCTCTATCCTATCCTATCCTCTATCCTATCCTATCCTCTATCCTATTCTATCCTCTATCCTATCCTATCCTATCCTCTATCCTATCCTATCCTCTATCCTATACTATCCTTTATCCTATCCTATCCTCTATCCTATCCTATCCTCTATCCTATCCTATCCTCTATCCTATCCTATTCTCTATCCTATCCTATCCTCTATCCTATACTATCCTCTATCCTATCCCATCCTCTATCCTATCCAATCACCTATCCGATCCTCTATCCTATCCTTTCCTCTATCCTATCCTATCATCAATCCTATTCTATCCTCTATCCTATAATATCCTCTATCCTATCCTATCCTCTATCCTATCCTATCCTATCCTCTATCCTATCCTATCCTATCCTCTATCCTATCCTATCCTCTATCCTATCTTATCCTCTATCCTATCCTATCCTCTATAATATCGTATCCTCTATCCAATCCTATACTCTATCCTATCCTATCCTATCCTCTATCTTATAATATCCTCTATCCTATCCTATCCTCTATCCTATCCTATCCTCTATTCTATCCTATCCTCTATCCTATCCTATCCTCTATCCTATCCTATCCTCTATCCTATCCTATCCTCTATCCTATCCTATCCTATCCTCTATCCTATCCTATCCTATCCTCTATCCTATCCTATCCTCTATCCTATCTTATCCTCTATCCTATCCTATCCTCTATAATATCGTATCCTCTATCCAATCCTATACTCTATCCTATCCTATCCTATCCTCTATCTTATAATATCCTCTATCCTATCCTATCCTCTATCCTATCCTATCCTCTATTCTATCCTACCCTCTATCCTATCCTATCCTCTATCCTATCCTATCCTCTATCCTATCCTATCCTCTATCCTATTCTATCCTCTATCCTATCCTATCCTCTATCCTATCCTCTATCCTATCCTCTATCCTATCCTCTATCCTATCCTATCATCTATCCTATCCTATCCTCTATCCTATCCTATCCTCTATCCTATCCTCTCATCTAATCTATCCACTATCGTATTCTATCCTCTATCCTATCCAATCCTATATCCTATCCTCTATCCAATCCAATCCTCTATCCTATCCTATCCTCTATCCTATCCTATTATCTATCCTATCCTATCCTCTATCCTATCCTATCCTCTATAATATCGTATCCTCTATCGTATCCTATCCTCTATCCTATCCTATCCTCTATCCTATCCGATCCTCTATCCTATCATATCCTCTATCCTATCCTATCCTCTATCCTATACAATCCACTATCCTATCCTCTATCCTATCCTCTATCCTATCCTCTATCCTATCCTATTCTCTATCCTATCCTATCTTCTATCCTATCCTATCATCTATCCTATCCTCTATCGTATCCTATCCTCTATCCTATCCAATCCTATATCCTATCCTCTATCCTATCCTATCCTCTATCCTATCCTATCCTCTATCCTATCCTATCCTCTATCCTATCCTATCCTCTATCCTATCATATCCTCTATCCTATCCTATCCTCTATCCTATCCTATCTTCTATCCTATCCTATCATCTATCCTATCCTCTATCGTATCGTATCCTCTATCCTATCCAATCCTATATCCTATCCTCTATCCTATCCTATCCTCTATCCTATCCTATCCTCTATCCTATCCTATCCTCTATCCTATCCTATCCTCTATCCTATCCTATCCTATCCTCTATAATATCCTATCCTCTATCGTATTCTATCCTCTATCCTATCCTATCCTCTATCCTATCCGATCCTCTATCCTATCATATCCTCTATCCTATCCTATCCTCTATCCTCTCCTATCCTCTATCCTATCCTATCCTCTATCCTATCCTATCCTCTATCCTATCCTATCCTCTATCCTATCCAATCACCTATCCGATCCTCTATCCTATCCTTTCCTCTATCCTATCCTATCATCAATCCTATTCTATCCTCTATCCTATCCTATCCTCTATCCTATTCTATACTCTATCCTATCCTATCCGCTATCCTATCCTCTATCCTATCCAATCCCCTATCCGATCCTCTATCCTATCATATCCTCTATCCTATCCTATCCTCTATCCTATCCTATCCTCTATCCTATCCTATCCTATCCTCTATCCTATCCTATCCTATCCTCTATCCTATCCTATCCTCTATCCTATCTTATCCTCTATCCTATCCTATCCTCTATCCTATCCTATCCTCTATCCTATTATATCCTCTATCCTATACTATCCTCTATCCTATCCTATCCTCTATCCTATACAATCCACTATCCTATACTATCCTCTATCCTATCCTATCCTCTATCCTATACAATCCACTATCCTATCCTCTATCCTATCCTCTACCCTATCCTATCCTCTATCCTATCCTATCTTCTATCCTATCCTATCATCTATCCTATCCTCTATCGTATCCTATCCTCTATCCTATCCAATCCTATATCCTATCCTCTATCCTATCTTATCCTCTATCCTATCCTATCCTCTATCCTATCCTATCCTCTATCCTATCCTATCCTCTATCCTATCCTATCCTCTATCCTATCCTATCCTCTATCCTATCCTATCCTCTATCCTATCCTATCCTCTATAATATCCTATCCTCTATCGTATTCTATCCTCTATCCTATCCTATCCTCTATCCTATCCGATCCTCTATCCTATCATATCCTCTATCCTATCCTATCCTCTATCCTATCCGATCCTCTATCCTATCATATCCTCTATCCTATCCTATCCTCTATCCTATCCTATCTTCTATCCTATCCTATCATCTATCCTATCCTCTATCGTATCCTATCCTCTATCCTACCCGATCCTCTATCTTATCCTATCCTCTATAGTATCCTATCCTCTATCCTATTCTATATTCTATCCTATCCTATCCTCTATCCTATACTATCCTCTATAATATCCTATCCTCTATCGTATTCTATCCTCTATCCTATCCTATCCTCTATCCTATCCGATCCTCTATCCTATCATATCCTCTATCCTATTCTATCCTCTATCCTATCCTATCCTCTATCCTATCCTATCCTCTATCCTATCGTATCCTCTACCCTATCCTATCCTCTATCCTATCCTATCCTCTATCCTATCCTATCCTCTATCCTATCCTATCCTCTATCCTATCCTATCCTCTATCCTATCCAATCACCTATCCGATCCTCTATCCTATCCTTTCCTCTATCCTATACTATCCTCAATCCTATCCTATCCTCAATCCTATCCTATCCTCTATCCTATCCAATCCCCTATCCGATCCTCTATCCTATCATATCCTCTATCCTATCCTATCCTCTATCCTATCCTATCCTCTATCCTATCCTATCCTCTATCCTATCCTATCCTCTATCCTATCCTATCCTCTATCCTATCCTATCCTCTATCCTATCCTATCCTCTATCCTATCCTATCCTCTATCCTATCCTATCCTATCCTCTATCCTATCCTATCCTCTATCCTATCCTATCCTCTATCCTATCCTATCCTCTATCCTATCCTATCCTCTATCCTATCCAATCACCAATCCGATCCTCTATCCTATCCTTTCCTCTATCCTATCCTATCATCAATCCTATTCTATCCTCTATCCTATCCTATCCTCTATCCTATTCTATACTCTATCCTATCCTATCCGCTATCCTATCCTCTATCCTATCCAATCCCCTATCCGATCCTCTATCCTATCATATCCTCTATCCTATCCTATCCTCTATCCTATCCTATCCTCTATCCTATCCTATCCTCTATCCTATCTTATCCTCTATCCTATCCTATCCTCTATCCTATCCTATCCTCTATCCTATCCTATCCTCTATCCTATACTATCCTCTATCCTATCCTATCCTCTATCCTATACAATCCACTATCCTATACTATCCTCTATCCTATCCTATCCTCTATCCTATACAATTAACTATCCTATCCTCTATCCTATCCTCTATCCTATCCTCTATCCTATCCTATCCTCTATCCTATCCTATCTTCTATCCTATCCTATCATCTATCCTATCCTCTATCGTATCCTATCCTCTATCCTATCCAATCCTATATCCTATCCTCTATCCTATCCTATCCTCTATCCTATCCTATCCTCTATCCTATCCTATCCTCTATCCTATCCTATCCTCTATCCTATCCTATCCTCTATCCTATCCTATCCTCTATAATATCCTATCCGCTATCGTATTCTATCCTCTATCCTATCCTATCCTCTATCCTATCCGATCCTCTATCCTATCATATCCTCTATCCTATCCTATCCTCTATCCTATCCGATCCTCTATCCTATCATATCCTCTATCCTATCCTATCCTCTATCCTATCCTATCTTCTATCCTATCCTATCATCTATCCTATCCTCTATCGTATCCTATCCTCTATCCTATCCAATCCTATATCCTATCCTCTATCCTATCCTATCCTCTATCCTATCCTATCCTCTATCCTATCCTATCCTCTATCCTATCCTATCCTCTATAATATCCTATCCTCTATCGTATTCTATCCTCTATCCTATCCTATCCTCTATCCTATCCGATCCTCTATCCTATCATATCCTCTATCCTATCCTATCCTCTATCCTATCCTATCCTCCATCCTATCCTATCCTCTATCCTATCCTATCCTCTATCCTATCCTATCCTCTATCCTATCCTATCCTCTATCCTATCCTATCCTCTATCCTATCCTATCCTCTATCCTATGCTATCCTCTATCCTATCCTATCCTATCCTCTATCCTATCCGATCCTCTATCCTATCATATCCTCTACCCTATCCTATCCTCTATCCTATCCTATCCTCTATGCTTTCCTATCCTCTATCCTATACTATCCTCTATCCTATCCTATCCTCTATCCTATCCAATCACCTATCCGATCCTCTATCCTATCCTTTCCTCTATTCTATACTATCCTCAATCCTATCCTATCCTCTATCCTATCCTATCCTCTATCCTATCCAATCCCCTATCCGATCCTCTATCCTATCATATCCTCTATCCTATCCTATCCTCTATCCTATCCTATCCTCTATCCTATCCTATCATCAATCCTATCCTCTATCCTATCCAATCCCCTATCCGATCCTCTATCCTATCCTATCCTCTATCCTATCCTATCCTCTATCCTATCCTATCCTCTATCCTATCCTATCCTCTATCCTATCCTATCCTCTATCCTATCCTATCCTATCCTCTATCCTATCCTATCCTCTATCCTATACTATCCTCTATCCTATCCTATCCTCTATCCTATCCTATCCTCTATCCTATCCTATCCTCTATCCTATCCTATCCTCTATCCTATCCTATCCTCTATCCTATACTATCCTCTATCCTATCCCATCCTCTATCCTATCCAATCACCTATCCGATCCTCTATCCTATCCTTTCCTCCATCCTATCCTATCATCAATCCTATTCTATCCTCTATCCTATCCTATCCTCTATCCTATTCCATACTCTATCCTATCCTATCCTCTATCCTATCCTATCCTCTATCCTATCCTATCCGATCCTCTATCCTATCATATCCTCTATCCTATCCTATCCTCTATCCTATCCTATCCTCTATCCTATCCTATCCTATCCTGTATCCTATCCTATCCTCTATCCTATACTACCCTCTATCCTATCCCATCCTCTATCCTATCCAATCACCTATCCGATCCTCTATCCTATCCTTTCCTCTATCCTATCCTATCATCAATCCTATTCTATCCTCTATCCTATCCTATCCTCTATCCTATTCTATACTCTATCCTATCCTATCCGCTATCCTATCCTCTATCCTATCCAATCCCCTATCCGATCCTCTATCCTATCCTATCCTCTATCCTATCCTATCCTCTATCCTATCCTATCCTCTATCCTATCCTATCCTATCCTCTATCCTATCCTATCCTCTATCCTATCTTATCCTCTATCCTATCCTATCCTCTATAATATCGTATCCTCTATCCAATCCTATACTCTATCCTATCCTATCCTATCCTCTATCTTATAATATCCTCTATCCTATCCTATCCTCTATCCTATCCTATCCTCTATCCTATCCTATCCTCTATCCTATCCTATCCTCTATCCTATCCTATCCTCTATCCTATCCTATCCTCTATCCTATCCTATCCTCTATCCTATCCTATCCTCTATCCTATCCTATCCTCTATCCTATCCTATCCTCTATCCTATCCTATCCTCTATCCTATACTATCCTCTATCCTATCCTATCCTCTATCCTATCCTATCCTCTATCCTATCCTATCCTCTATGCTATCCTATCCTCTATCCTATACTATCCTCTATCCTATCCTATCCTCTATCCTATCCAATCACCTATCCGATCCTCTATCCTATCCTTTCCTCTATCCTATACTATCCTCAATCCTATCCTATCCTCTATCCTATCCTATCCTCAATCCTATCCAATCCCCTATCCGATCCTCTATCCTATCATATCCTCTATCCTATCCTATCCTCTATCCTATCCTATCCTTTATCCTATCCTATCCTCTATCCTATCCTATCCTCTATCCTATCCTATCCTCTATCCTATTCTATCCTCTATCCTATCCTATCCTATCCTCTATCCTATCCTATCCTCTATCCTATCCTATCCTCTACCCTATCCTATCCTCTATCCTATCCTATCCTCTATCCTATCCTATCCTCTATCCTATCCTATCCTCTATGCTATCCTATCCTCTATCCTATCCTATCCTCTATCCTATCCTATCCTCTATCCTATCCTATCCTCTATCCTATCCTATCCTCTATAATATCCTATCCTCTATCGTATTCTTTCCTCTATCCTATCCTATCCTCTATCCTATCCGATCCTCTATCCTATCATATCCTCTATCCTATCCTATCCTCTATCCTATCCGATCCTCTATCCTATCATATCCTCTATCCTATCCTATCCTCTATCCTATCCTATCTTCTATCCTATCCTATCATCTATCCTATCCTCTATCCTATCCTATCCTCTATCCTATACTATCCTCTATCCTATCCTATCCTCTATCCTATACAATCCACTATCCCATACTATCCTCTATCCTATCCTATCCTCTATCCTATACAATCCACTATCCTATCCTCTATCCTATCCTCTATCCTATCCTATCCTCTATCCTATCCTATCTTCTATCCTATCCTATCATCTATCCTATCCTCTATCGTATCCTATCCTCTATCCTATCCAATCCTATATCCTATCCTATCCTCTATCCTATCCTATCCTCTATCCTATCCTATCCTCTATCCTATCCTATCCTCTATCCTATCCTATCCTCTATCCTATCCTATCCTCTATCCTATCCTATCCTCTATAATATCCTATCCTCTATCGTATTCTATCCTCTATTATATCCTATCCTCTATCCTATCCGATCCTCTATCCTATCATATCCTCTATCCTATCCTATCCTCTATCCTATCCGATCCTCTATCCTATCATATCCTCTATCCTATCCTATCCTCTATCCTATCCTATCTTCTATCCTATCCTATCATCTATCCTATCCTCTATCGTATCCTATCCTCTATCCTATCCGATCCTCTATCTTATCCTATCCTCTATCCTATTCTATATTCTATCCTATCCTATCCTCTATCCTATACTATCCTCTATAATATCCTATCCTCTATCGTATTCTATCCTCTATCCTATCCTATCCTCTATCCTATCCGATCCTCTATCCTATCATATCCTCTATCCTATTCTATCCTCTATCCTATCCTATCCTCTATCCTATCCTATCCTCTATCCTATCCTATCCTCTATCCTATCCTATCCTCTATCCTATCCTATCCTCTACCCTATCCTATCCTCTATCCTATTCTATCCTCTATCCTATCCTATCCTCTATCCTATCCTATCCTCTATCCTATCCTATCCTCTACCCTATCCTATCCTCTATCCTATCCTATCCTCTATCCTATCCTATCCTCTATCCTATCCTATCCTCTATCCTATCCTATCCTCTATCCTATCCAATCCCCTATCCGATCCTCTATCCTATCATATCCTCTATCCTATCCTATCCTCTATCCTATCCTATCCTCTATCCTATCCTATCCTCTATCCTATCCTATCCTCTATCCTATCCTATCCTCTATCCTATCCTATCCTCTATCCTATCCTATCCTCTATCCTATCCTATCCTCTATCCTATCCTATCCTCTATCCTATCCTATCCTCTATCCTATCCTATCCTCTATCCTATCCTATCCTATCCTCTATCCTATCCTATCCTCTATCCTATCCTATACTCTATCCTATCCTATACTCTATCCTATCCTATCCTCTATCCTATCCAATCACCAATCCGATCCTCTATCCTATCCTTTCCTCTATCCTATCCTATCATCAATCCTATTCTATCCTCTATCCTATCCTATCCTCTATCCTATTCTATACTCTATCCAGTCCTATCCGCTATCCTATCCTCTATCCTATCCAATCCCCTATCCGATCCTCTATCCTATCATATCCTCTATCCTATCCTATCCTCTATCCTATCATATCCTCTATCCTATCCTATCCTCTATCCTATCCGATCCTCTATCCTATCATATCCTCTATCCTATCCTATCCTCTATCCTATCCTATCTTCTATCCTATCCTATCATCTATCCTATCCTCTATCGTATCCTATCCTCTATCCTATCCGATCCTCTATCTTATCCTATCCTCTATCCTATTCTATATTCTATCCTATCCTATCCTCTATCCTATACTATCCTCTATAATATCCTATCCTCTATCGTATTCTATCCTCTATCCTATCCTATCCTCTATCCTATCCGATCCTCTATCCTATCATATCCTCTATCCTATTCTATCCTCTATCCTATCCTATCCTCTATCCTATCCTATCCTCTATCCTATCCTATCCTCTATCCTATCCTATCCTCTATCCTATCCTATCCTCTACCCTATCCTATCCTCTATCCTATTCTATCCTCTATCCTATCCTATCCTCTATCCTATCCTATCCTCTATCCTATCCTATCCTCTACCCTATCCTATCCTCTATCCTATCCTATCCTCTATCCTATCCTATCCTCTATCCTATCCTATCCTCTATCCTATCCTATCCTCTATCCTATCCAATCCCCTATCCGATCCTCTATCCTATCATATCCTCTATCCTATCCTATCCTCTATCCTATCCTATCCTCTATCCTATCCTATCCTCTATCCTATCCTATCCTCTATCCTATCCTATCCTCTATCCTATCCTATCCTCTATCCTATCCTATCCTCTATCCTATCCTATCCTCTATCCTATCCTATCCTCTATCCTATCCTATCCTCTATCCTATCCTATCCTCTATCCTATCCTATCCTATCCTCTATCCTATCCTATCCTCTATCCTATCCTATACTCTATCCTATCCTATACTCTATCCTATCCTATCCTCTATCCTATCCAATCACCAATCCGATCCTCTATCCTATCCTTTCCTCTATCCTATCCTATCATCAATCCTATTCTATCCTCTATCCTATCCTATCCTCTATCCTATTCTATACTCTATCCAGTCCTATCCGCTATCCTATCCTCTATCCTATCCAATCCCCTATCCGATCCTCTATCCTATCATATCCTCTATCCTATCCTATCCTCTATCCTATCCTATCCTCTATCCTATCCTATCCTATCCT
This sequence comes from Halictus rubicundus, assembly GCF_050948215.1. Lineage (NCBI taxonomy): Eukaryota > Metazoa > Arthropoda > Insecta > Hymenoptera > Halictidae > Halictus > Halictus rubicundus. The sequence continues at coordinate 12,774 of NW_027488868.1, forward strand.
CTATCCTATCCTATCCTCTATCCTATCTTATCCTCTATCCTATCCTATCCTCTATCCTATCCTATCCTCTATCCTATCCTATCCTATCCTCTATCCTATCCTATCCTCTATCCTATCCTATACTCTATCCTATCCTATACTCTATCCTATCCTATCCTCTATCCTATCCAATCACCAATCCGATCCTCTATCCTATCCTTTCCTCTATCCTATCCTATCATCAATCCTATTCTATCCTCTATCCTATCCTATCCTCTATCCTATCCTATCCTCTATCCTATCCTATCCTCTATCCTATCCTATCCTCTATCCTATCCTATCCTCTATCCTATCCTATCCTCTATCCTATCCTATCCTCTATCCTATCCTATCCTCTATCCTATGCTATCCTCTATCCTATCCTATCCTATCCTCTATCCTATCCGATCCTCTATCCTATCATATCCTCTACCCTATCCTATCCTCTATCCTATCCTATCCTCTATGCTTTCCTATCCTCTATCCTATACTATCCTTTATCCTATCCTATCCTCTATCCTATCCAATCACCTATCCGATCCTCTATCCTATCCTTTCCTCTATCCTATACTATCCTCAATACTATCCTATCCTCTATCCTATCCTATCCTATCCTCTATCCTATCCGACCCTCTATCCTATCATATCCTCTACCCTATCCTATCCTCTATCCTATCCTATCCTCTATGCTTTCCTATCCTCTATCCTATCCAATCCCCTATCCGATCCTCTATCCTATCATATCCTCTATCCTATCCTATCCTCTATCCTATCCTATCATCTATCCTATCCTATCATCAATCCTATCCTCTATCCTATCCAATCCCCTATCCGATCCTCTATCCTATCCTATCCTCTATCCTATCCTATCCTCTATCCTATCCTATCCTATCCTATCCTATCCTCTATCCTATCCTATCCTCTATCCTATCCTATCCTATCCTCTATCCTATCCTATCCTCTATCCTATACTATCCTCTATCCTATCCTATCCTCTATCCTATCCTATCCTCTATCCTATCCTATCCTCTATCCTATCCTATCCTCTATCCTATCCTATCCTCTATCCTATACTATCCTCTATCCTATCCCATCCTCTATCCTATCCAATCACCTATCCGATCCTCTATCCTATCCTTTCCTCTATCCTATCCTATCATCAATCCTATTCTATCCTCTATCCTATCCTATCCTCTATCCTATTCTATACTCTATCCTATCCTATCCGCTATCCTATCCTCTATCCTATCCTATCCTCTATCCTATTCTATACTCTATCCTATCCTATCCGCTATCCTATCCTCTATCCTATCCAATCCCCTATCCGATCCTCTATCCTATCCTATCCTCTATCCTATCCTATCCTCTATCCTATCCTATCCTATCCTCTATCCTATCCTATCCTATCCTCTATCCTATCCTATCCTCTATCCTATCTTATCCTCTATCCTATCCTATCCTCTATAATATCGTATCCTCTATCCTATCCTATCCTCTATCCTATCCTATCCTCTATCCTATCCTATCCTCTATCCTATCCTATCCTCTATCCTATCCAATCCTCTATCCTATCCTATCCTATCCTCTATCCTATCCTATCCTCTATCCTATCCTATCATCTATCCTATCCACTATCGTATCCTACCCTCTAACCTATCCAATCCTATATCCTATCCTCTATCCTATCCTATCCTCTATCCTATCCTATCCTCTATGCTATCCTATCCTCTATCCTATACTATCCTCTATCCTATCCTATCCTCTATCCTATCCTATCCTCTATCCTATCCTATCCTCTATAATATCCTATCCTCTATCGTATTCTATAATCTATCCTATCCTATCCTCTATCCTATCCGATCCTCTATCCTATCATATCCTCTATCCTATCCTATCCTCTATCCTATCCTATCCTCTATCCTATCCTATCCTCTATCCTATCCTATCCTCTATCCTATCCTATCCTCTATCCTATCCTATCCTCTATCCTATCCTATCCTCTATCCTATCCTATCCTCTATCCTATCCTATCCTCTATCCTATCCTATCCTCTATCCTATCCTATCCTCTATCCTATGCTATCCTCTATCCTATCCTATCCTATCCTCTATCCTATCCGATCCTCTATCCTATCATATCCTCTACCCTATCCTATCCTCTATCCTATCCTATCCTCTATGCTTTCCTATCCTCTATCCTATACTATCCTGTATCCTATCCTATCCTCTATCCTATCCAATCACCTATCCGATCCTCTATCCTATCCTTTCCTCTATCCTATACTATCCTCAATACTATCCTATCCTCTATCCTATCCTATCCTATCCTCTATCCTATCCGACCCTCTATCCTATCATATCCTCTACCCTATCCTATCCTCTATCCTATCCTATCCTCTATGCTTTCCTATCCTCTATCCTATCCAATCCCCTATCCGATCCTCTATCCTATCATATCCTCTATCCTATCCTATCCTCTATCCTATCCTATCATCTATCCTATCCTATCATCAATCCTATCCTCTATCCTATCCAATCCCCTATCCGATCCTCTATCCTATCCTATCCTCTATCCTATCCTATCCTCTATCCTATCCTATCCTATCCTATCCTATCCTCTATCCTATCCTATCCTCTATCCTATCCTATCCTCTATCCTATCCTATCCTATCCTCTATCCTATCCTATCCTCTATCCTATACTATCCTCTATCCTATCCTATCCTCTATCCTATCCTATCCTCTATCCTATCCTATCCTCTATCCTATCCTATCCTCTATCCTATCCTATCCTCTATCCTATACTATGCTCTATCCTATCCCATCCTCTATCCTATCCAATCACCTATCCGATCCTCTATCCTATCCTTTCCTCTATCCTATCCTATCATCAATCCTATTCTATCCTCTATCCTATCCTATCCTCTATCCTATTCTATACTCTATCCTATCCTATCCGCTATCCTATCCTCTATCCTATCCTATCCTCTATCCTATTCTATACTCTATCCTATCCTATCCGCTATCCTATCCTCTATCCTATCCAATCCCCTATCCGATCCTCTATCCTATCCTATCCTCTATCCTATCCTATCCTCTATCCTATCCTATCCTCTATCCTATCCTATCCTATCCTCTATCCTATCCTATCCTATCCTCTATCCTATCCTATCCTCTATCCTATCTTATCCTCTATCCTATCCTATCCTCTATAATATCGTATCCTCTATCCTATCCTATCCTCTATCCTATCCTATCCTCTATCCTATCCTATCCTCTATCCTATCCTATCCTCTATCCTATCCAATCCTCTATCCTATCCTATCCTATCCTCTATCCTATCCTATCCTCTATCCTATCCTATCATCTATCCTATCCACTATCGTATCCTACCCTCTAACCTATCCAATCCTATATCCTATCCTCTATCCTATCCTATCCTCTATCCTATCCTATCCTCTATGCTATCCTATCCTCTATCCTATACTATCCTCTATCCTATCCTATCCTCTATCCTATCCTATCCTCTATGCTATCCTATCCTCTATCCTATACTATCCTCTATCCTATCCTATCCTCTATCCTATCCAATCACCTATCCGATCCTCTATCCTATCCTTTCCTCTATCCTATACTATCCTCAATCCTATCCTATCCTCTATCCTATCCTATCATCAATCCTATCCACTATCGTATCCTATCCTCTAACGTATCCACTCCTATATCCTATCCTCTATCCTATCCTATCCTCTATCCTATCCTTTCCTCTATCCTATCCAATCCCCTATCCTATCCTCTATCCGATCCTATCCTCTATCCTATCCTATCCTCTATAATATCGTATCCTCTATCCTATCCTATCCTATACTCTATCCTATCCAATCCCCTATCCTATCCTCCATCCTATCCTATCCTCTATCCTATCCAATCCCCTATCCGATCCTCTATCCTATCATATCCTCTATCCTATCCTATCCTCTATCCTATCCTATCATCTATCCTATCCTATCATCAATCCTATCCTCTATCCTATCCAATCCCCTATCCGATCCTCTATCCTATCCTATCCTCTATCCTATCCTATCCTCTATCCTATCCTATCCTATCCTATCCTATCCTCTATCCTATCCTATCCTCTATCCTATCCTATCCTATCCTCTATCCTATCCTATCCTCTATCCTATACTATCCTCTATCCTATCCTATCCTCTATCCTATCCTATCCTCTATCCTATCCTATCCTCTATCCTATCCTATCCTCTATCCTATCCTATCCTCTATCCTATACTATGCTCTATCCTATCCCATCCTCTATCCTATCCAATCACCTATCCGATCCTCTATCCTATCCTTTCCTCTATCCTATCCTATCATCAATCCTATTCTATCCTCTATCCTATCCTATCCTCTATCCTATTCTATACTCTATCCTATCCTATCCGCTATCCTATCCTCTATCCTATCCTATCCTCTATCCTATTCTATACTCTATCCTATCCTATCCGCTATCCTATCCTCTATCCTATCCAATCCCCTATCCGATCCTCTATCCTATCCTATCCTCTATCCTATCCTATCCTCTATCCTATCCTATCCTATCCTCTATCCTATCCTATCCTATCCTCTATCCTATCCTATCCTCTATCCTATCTTATCCTCTATCTTATCCTATCCTCTATAATATCGTATCCTCTATCCTATCCTATCCTCTATCCTATCCTATCCTCTATCCTATCCTATCCTCTATCCTATCCTATCCTCTATCCTATCCAATCCTCTATCCTATCCTATCCTATCCTCTATCCTATCCTATCCTCTATCCTATCCTATCATCTATCCTATCCACTATCGTATCCTACCCTCTAACCTATCCAATCCTATATCCTATCCTCTATCCTATCCTATCCTCTATCCTATCCTATCCTCTATGCTATCCTATCCTCTATCCTATACTATCCTCTATCCTATCCTATCCTCTATCCTATCCTATCCTCTATGCTATCCTATCCTCTATCCTATACTATCCTCTATCCTATCCTATCCTCTATCCTATCCAATCACCTATCCGATCCTCTATCCTATCCTTTCCTCTATCCTATACTATCCTCAATCCTATCCTATCCTCTATATTATCCTATCATCTATCCTATCCACTATCGTATCCTATCCTCTAACGTATCCACTCCTATATCCTATCCTCTATCCTATCCTATCCTCTATCCTATCCTTTCCTCTATCCTATCCAATCCCCTATCCTATCCTCTATCCGATCCTATCCTCTATCCTATCCTATCCTCTATAATATCGTATCCTCTATCCTATCCTATCCTATACTCTATCCTATCCAATCCCCTATCCTATCCTCCATCCTATCCTATCCTCTATCGTATCCAATCCCCTATCCTATCCTCTATCCTATCCTATTCTTTATCCTATGCTCTATCCTATCCAATACCCTATCGTTTCCTCTATCCTATCCTATCCTCTATAATATCCTATCCTCTATCCTATCCTATCCTCTATACTATCCTATCCTCTATCCTATCCTATCCTCTATAATATCCTATCCTCTATCCTATCATATCCTCTATCCTATCCTATCCTCTATCCGATCCTATCCTCTATCCTATCCTATCCTCTATAATATCCTATCCTCTATCCTATCCTATCCTCTATCCTATTCTATACTCTATCCTATCCTATCCGCTATCCTATCCTCTATCCTATCCAATCCCCTATCCGATCCTCTATCCTATCCTATCCTCTATCCTATCCTATCCTCTATCCTATCCTATCCTATCCTCTATCCTATCCTATCCTATCCTCTATCCTATCCTATCCTCTATCCTATCTTATCCTCTATCCTATCCTATCCTCTATAATATCGTATCCTCTATCCTATCCTATCCTCTATCCTATCCTATCCTCTATCCTATCCTATCCTCTATCCTATCCTATCCTCTATCCTATCCAATCCTCTATCCTATCCTATCCTATCCTCTATCCTATCCTATCATCTATCCTATCCACTATCGTATCCTACCCTCTAACCTATCCAATCCTATATCCTATCCTCTATCCTATCCTATCCTCTATCCTATCCTATCCTCTATGCTATCCTATCCTCTATTCTATACTATCCTCTATCCTATCCTATCCTCTATCCTATCCTATCCTCTATGCTATCCTATCCTCTATCCTATACTATCCTCTATCCTATCCTATCCTCTATCCTATCCAATCACCTATCCGATCCTCTATCCTATCCTTTCCTCTATCCTATACTATCCTCAATCCTATCCTATCCTCTATCCTATCCTATCCTATCCTCTATCCTATCCTATCCTCTATCCTATACTATCCTCAATCCTATCCTATCCTCTATCCTATCCTATCCTCTATCCTATCCTATCCGATCCTCTATCCTATCATATCCTCTATCCTATCCTATCCTCTATCCTATCCTATCCTCTATCCTATCCTATCCTATCCTCTATCCTATCCTATCCTCTATCCTATACTATCCTCTATCCTATCCCATCCTCTATCCTATCCAATCACCTATCCGATCCTCTATCCTATCCTTTCCTCTATCCTATCCTATCATCAATCCTATTCTATCCTCTATCCTATCCTATCCTCTATCCTATTCTATACTCTATCCTATCCTATCCGCTATCCTATCCTCTATCCTATCCAATCCCCTATCCGATCCTCTATCCTATCCTATCCTCTATCCTATCCTATCCTCTATAATATCGTATCCTCTATCCAATCCTATACTCTATCCTATCCTATCCTATCCTCTATCTTATAATATCCTCTATCCTATCCTATCCTATCCTCTATCTTATAATATCCTCTATCCTATCCTATCCTCTATCCTATCCTATCCTCTATCCTATCCTATCCTCTATCCTATCCTATCCTCTATCCTATCCTATCCTCTATCCTATCCTATCCTCTATCCTATCCTATCCTCTATCCTATCCTATCCTCTATCCTATCCTATCCTCTATCCTATCCTATCCTCTATCCTATCCTATCCTCTATCCTATCCTATCCTATCCTCTATCCTATCCTATCCTCTATCCTATCCTATCATCTATCCTATCCACTATCGTATCCTATCCTCTAACCTATCCAATCCTATATCCTATCCTCTATCCTATCCTATCCTCTATCCTATCCTATCCTCTATGCTATCCTATCCTCTATCCTATACTATCCTCTATCCTATCCTATCCTCTATCCTATCCTATCTTCTATGCTATCCTATCCTCTATCCTATACTATCCTCTATCCTATCCTATCCTCTATCCTATCCAATCACCTATCCGATCCTCTATCCTATCCTTTCCTCTATCCTATACTATCCTCAATCCTATCCTATCCTCTATCCTATCCTATCCTCAATCCTATCCAATCCCCTATCCGATCCTCTATCCTATCATATCCTCTATCCTATCCTATCCTCTATCCTATCCTATCCTTTATCCTATCCTATCCTCTATCCTATCCTATCCTCTATCCTATCCTATCCTCTATCCTATCCTATCCTCTATCCTATCCTATCCTCTATCCTATCCTATCCTATCCTCTATCCTATCCTATCCTCTATCCTATACTATCCTCTATCCTATCCTATCCTCTATCATATCCTATCCTCTATCCTATCCTATCCTCTATCCTATCCTATTCTCTGTCCTATCCTATCCTCTATCCTATACTATCCTCTATCCTATCCTATCCTCTATCCTATCCTATCCTCTATCCTATCCTATCCGATCCTCTATCCTATCATATCCTCTATCCTATCCTATCCTCTATCCTATCCTATCCTCTATCCTATCCTATCCTATCCTCTATCCTATCCTATCCTCTATCCTATCCTTTCCTCTATCCTATCCTATCCTATAATCAATCCTATTCTATCCTCTATCCTATCCTATCCTCTATCCTATTCTATACTCTATCCTATCCTATCCGCTATCCTATCCTCTATCCTATCCAATCCCCTATCCGATCCTCTATCCTATCCTATCCTCTATCCTATCCTATCCTCTATAATATCGTATCCTCTATCAAATCCTATACTCTATCCTATCCTATCCTATCCTCTATCTTATAATATCCTCTATCCTATCCTATCCTATCCTCTATCTTATAATATCCTCTATCCTATCCTATCCTCTATCCTATCCTATCCTCTATCCTATCCTATCCTCTATCCTATCCTATCCTCTATCCTATCCTATCCTCTATCCTATCCTATCCTCTATGCTATCCTATCCTCTATCCTATACTATCCTCTATCCTATCCTATCCTCTATCCTATCCTATCCTCTATCCTATCCTATCCTCTATCCTATCCTATCCTCTATCCTATCTTATCCTCTATCCTATCCTATCCTCTATCCTATACTATCCTCAATCCTATCCTATCCTCTATCCTATCCTATCCTCTATCCCATCCAATCACCTATCCGATCCTCTATCCTATCCTTTCCTCTATCCTATACTATCCTCAATCCTATCCTATCCTCTATCCTATCCTATCCTCTATCCTATCCTATCCTCTATCCTATCCTATACTCTATCCTATCTTATCCTCTATCCTATCCTATCCAATATCCTATACTATCCTCAATCCTATCCTATCCTCTATCCTATCCTATCCTCTATCCTATACAATCACCTATCCGATCCTCTATCCTATCCTTTCCTCTATCCTATACTATCCTCAATCCTATTCTATCCTCTATCCTATCCAATCCCCTATCCGATCCTCTATCCTATCCTATCCTCTATCCTATCCTATCCTCTATCCTATCCTATCCTATCCTCTATCCTATCCTATCCTCTATCCTATCTTATCCTCAATCCTATCCTATCCTCTATAATATCCTATCCTCTATCCTATCCTATCCTCTATCCCATCCAATCACCTATCCGATCCTCTATCCTATCCTTTCCTCTATCCTATACTATCCTCAATCCTATCCTATCCTCTATCCTATCCTATCCTCTATCCTATCCTATCCTCTATCCTATCCTATCCTCTATCCTATCCTATACTCTATCCTATCTTATCCTCTATCCTATCCTATCCAATATCCTATACTATCCTCAATCCTATCCTATCCTCTATCCTATCCTATCCTCTATCCTATACAATCACCTATCCGATCCTCTATCCTATCCTATCCTCTATCCTATACAATCACCTATCCGATCCTCTATCCTATCCTTTCCTCTATCCTATACTATCCTCAATCCTATTCTATCCTCTATCCTATCCAATCCCCTATCCGATCCTCTATCCTATCCTATCCTCTATCCTATCCAATCCCCTATCCTATCCTCTATCCTATCCTATCCTATCATCTATCCTATCCTATCCTCTATCCTCTATCCTCTATCCTATCCTATCCTCTATCCTATCCTCTATCCTATCCTATCCTCTATCCTATCCTATCCTCTATGCTATCCTATCCTCTATCCTATACTATCCTCTATCCTATCCTATCCTCTATCCTATCCTATCCTCTATCCTATCCTATCCTCTATCCTATCCTATCCTCTATCCTATCTTATCCTCTATCCTATCCTATCCTCTATCCTATACTATCCTCAATCCTATCCTATCCTCTATCCTATCCTATCCTCTATCCCATCCAATCACCTATCCGATCCTCTATCCTATCCTTTCCTCTATCCTATACTATCCTCAATCCTATCCTATCCTCTATCCTATCCTATCCTATCCTCTATCCTATCCTATCCTCTATCCTATACTATCCTCTATCCTATCCTATCCTCTATCCTATCCTATCCTCTATCCTATCCTATCCGATCCTCTATCCTATCATATCCTCTATCCTATCCTATCCTCTATCCTATCCTATCCTCTATCCTATCCTATCCTATCCTCTATCCTATCCTATCCTCTATCCTATCCTTTCCTCTATCCTATCCTATCCTATAATCAATCCTATTCTATCCTCTATCCTATCCTATCCTCTATCCTATTCTATACTCTATCCTATCCTATCCGCTATCCTATCCTCTATCCTATCCAATCCCCTATCCGATCCTCTATCCTATCCTATCCTCTATCCTATCCTATCCTCTATAATATCGTATCCTCTATCAAATCCTATACTCTATCCTATCCTATCCTATCCTCTATCTTATAATATCCTCTATCCTATCCTATCCTATCCTCTATCTTATAATATCCTCTATCCTATCCTATCCTCTATCCTATCCTATCCTCTATCCTATCCTATCCTCTATCCTATCCTATCCTCTATCCTATCCTATCCTCTATCCTATCCTATCCTCTATCCTATCCTATCCTCTATCCTATCCTATCCTATCCTCTATCCTATCCTATCCTCTATCCTATCCTATCATCTATCCTATCCACTATCGTATCCTATCCTCTAACCTATCCAATCCTATATCCTATCCTCTATCCTATCCTATCCTCTATCCTATCCTATCCTCTATGCTATCCTATCCTCTATCCTATACTATCCTCTATCCTATCCTATCCTCTATCCTATCCTATCCTCTATGCTATCCTATCCTCTATCCTATACTATCCTCTATCCTATCCTATCCTCTATCCTATCCAATCACCTATCCGATCCTCTATCCTATCCTTTCCTCTATCCTATACTATCCTCAATCCTATCCTATCCTCTATCCTATCCTATCCTCAATCCTATCCAATCCCCTATCCGATCCTCTATCCTATCATATCCTCTATCCTATCCTATCCTCTATCCTATCCTATCCTTTATCCTATCCTATCCTCTATCCTATCCTATCCTCTATCCTATCCTATCCTCTATCCTATCCTATCCTCTATCCTATCCTATCCTATCCTCTATCCTATCCTATCCTCTATCCTATACTATCCTCTATCCTATCCTATCCTCTATCCTATCCTATCCTCTATCCTATCCTATCCTCTATCCTATCCTATTCTCTATCCTATCCTATCCTCTATCCTATACTATCCTCTATCCTATCCCATCCTCTATCCTATCCAATCACCTATCCGATCCTCTATCCTATCCTTTCCTCTATCCTATCCTATCATCAATCCTATTCTATCCTCTATCCTATCCTATCCTCTATCCTATCCTATCCTCTATCCTATCCTATCCTATCCTCTATCCTATCCTATCCTATCCTCTATCCTATCCTATCCTCTATCCTATCTTATCCTCTATCCTATCCTATCCTCTATAATATCGTATCCTCTATCCAATCCTATACTCTATCCTATCCTATCCTATCCTCTATCTTATAATATCCTCTATCCTATCCTATCCTCTATCCTATCCTATCCTCTATTCTATCCTATCCTCTATCCTATCCTATCCTCTATCCTATCCTATCCTCTATCCTATCCTATCCTCTATCCTATCCTATCCTATCCTCTATCCTATCCTATCCTATCCTCTATCCTATCCTATCCTCTATCCTATCTTATCCTCTATCCTATCCTATCCTCTATAATATCGTATCCTCTATCCAATCCTATACTCTATCCTATCCTATCCTATCCTCTATCTTATAATATCCTCTATCCTATCCTATCCTCTATCCTATCCTATCCTCTATTCTATCCTATCCTCTATCCTATCCTATCCTCTATCCTATCCTATCCTCTATCCTATCCTATCCTCTATCCTATCCTATCCTCTATCCTATCTTATCCTCTATCCTATCCTATCCTCTATAATATCCTATCCTCTATCCTATCCTATCCTCAATCCTATCCTATCCTCTATCCTATTCTATCCTCTATCCTATCCTATCCTCCATCCTATCCTATCCTCTATCCTATCCTATCCTCTATCCTATCCTATCCTCTATCCTATCCTATCCTCTATCCTATCCTATCCTCTATCCTATCCTATCCTCTATCCTATTCTATATTCTATCCTATTCTATATTCTATGCCATCCTATCCGATCCTCTATGTTTTCCTATCCTCATTCCTATCCTATCCTCTATGCTATCCTATCCTGTATCCTATCCAATCCCCTATCCTATCCGCTATCCTATCCTATCCTCTATCCTATCCTTTCCTCATTCCTATCCAATCCCCTATCCTATCCTCTATCCGATCCTATCCTCTATCCAATCCTATCCTCTATAATATCGTATCCTCTATCCTATCCAATCCCCTATCCTATCCTCTATCCGATCCTATCCTCTATCCTATCCTATCCTCTATCCTATCCTATCCTCTATCCTATCCAATCCCCTATCCGATCCTCTATCCTATCATATCCTCTATCCTATCCTATCCTCTATCCTATCCTATCCTACCCTCTATCCTATCCTATCCTCTATCCTATCCTATCCTATCCTCTATCCTATCCTATCCTCTATCCTATCTTATCCTCAATCCTATCCTATCCTCTATAATATCCTATCCTCTATCCTATCCTATCCTCAATCCTATCCTATCCTCTATCCTATTCTATCCTCTATCCTATCCTATCCTCCATCCTATCCTATCCTCTATCCTATCCTATCCTCTATCCTATCCTATCCTCTATCCTATTCTATATTCTATCCTATTCTATATTCTATGCCATCCTATCCGATCCTCTATGTTTTCCTATCCTCATTCCTATCCTATCCTCTATCCTATCCTATCCTCTATCCTATCCTTTCCTCATTCCTATCCAATCCCCTATCCTATCCTCTATCCGATCCTATCCTCTATCCTATCCTATCCTCTATAATATCGTATCCTCTATCCTATCCAATCCCCTATCCTATCCTCTATCCGATCCTATCCTCTATCCTATCCTATCCTCTATCCGATCCTATCCTCTATCCTATCCTATCCTCTATAATATCGTATCCTCTATCCTATCCTATCCTATACTCTATACTATCCAATCCCCTATCCTATCCTCCATCCTATCCTATCCTCTATCGTATCCTATCCTCTATCCTATCCAATCCCCTATCCTATCCTCTATCCTATCCTATTCTTTATCCCATGCTCTATCCTATCCAATACCCTATCGTTTCCTCTATCCTATCCTATCCTCTATAATATCGTATCCTCTATCCTATCCTATACTCTATCCTATCCTATCCTATCCTCTATCCTATAATATCCTCTATCCTATCCTATCCTCTATCCTATCCTATCCTCTATCCTATCCTATCCTCTATCCTATCCTATCCTCTATCCTATCTTATACTCTATCGTATCCTATCCTCTATCCTATACTATCCTCAATCCTATCCTATCCTCTATCCTATCCTATCCTCTATCCTATCCAATCACCTATCCGATCCTCTATCCTATCCTTTGCTCTATCCTATACTATCCTCAATCCTATCCTATCCTCTATCCTATCCTATCCTCTATCCTATCAAATCCCCTATCCGATCCTCTATCCTATCATATCCTCTATCCTATCCTATCCTCTATCCTATCCTATCCTCTATCCTATCCTATCCTCTATCCTATCCTATCGTCTAACCTATCCTATCCTCTATCGCCTCCTGTCATCTATCCTATACAATCCACTATCCTATCCTCTATCCTATCCTCTATCCTATCCTATCCTCTATCCTATCCTATCTTCTATCCTATCCTATCATGTATCCTATCCTCTATCCTATCCAATCCTATATCCTATCCTCTATCCTATCCTATCCTCTATCCTATCCTATCCTCTATCCTATCCTATCCTCTATCCTACCCTATCCTCTATCCTATCCTATCCTATCCTCTATCCTATCCTATCCTCTATCCTATCCTATCCTCTATCCTATCCTATCCTCTATCCTATCCTATCCTCTATCCTATCCTATCCTCTATCCTATCCTATCCTCTATAATATCCTATCCTCTATCGTATCCTATCCTCTATCCTATCCTATCCTCTATCCTATCCGATCCTCTATCCTATCATATCCTCTATCCTATCCTATCCTCTATCCTATCCTATCCTCTATCCTATCCTATCCTCTATCCTATCCTATCCTCTATCCTATCCTATCCTCTATCCTATCCTATCCTCTATCCTATCCAATCCTATATACTATCCTCTATCCTATCCTCTATCCTATCCTATCCTACCCTCTATCCTATCCTACCCTCTATCCTATCCTATCCTCTATCCTATCCTATCCTCTATCCTATCCTATCCTCTATCCTATCCTATCCTCTATCCTATCCTATCCTCTATCCTATCCTATTCTCTATCCTATCCTATCCTCTATCCTATCCTATCCTCTATAATATCCTATCCTCTATCGTATCCTATCCTCTATCCTATCCTATCCTCTATCCTATCCTATCCTCTATCGTATCATATCCTCTATCCTATCCTATCCTCTATCCTATCCAATCCTATATCCTATCCTATCCGCTATCCTATCCTATCCTCAATCCTATCCTATCCTCTATCCTATCCTGTCCTCTATCCTATTCTATACTCTATCCAACCTAACCTCTATCCTATCCTATCCTCTATCCTATCCTATCCTCTACCCTATCCTTTCCTCTATCCTATCCTATCCTCTTTCGTCTTCTGTCCACTATCCTATACAATCCACTATCCTATCCTCTATCCTATCCTCTATCCTATCCTATCCTCTATCCTATCCTATCCTCTATCCTATCCTATCCTCTATCCTATCCTATCATCTATCCTATCCACTATCGTATCCTATCCTCTATCCTATCCAATCCTATATCCTATCCTCTATCCTATCCAATCACCTATCCGATCCTCTATCCTATCCTTTCCTCTATTCTATCCTATCCTCAATCCTATCCTATCCTCTATCCTATCCTATCCTCTATCCTATCCTATCCTGTATCCTATCCAATCCCCTATCCTACCCGCTATCCTATCCTATCCTCTATCCTATCCTTTCCTCTATCCTATCCAATCCCCTATCCTATCCTCTATCCGATCCTATCCTCTATCCTATCCTATCCTCTATAATATCGTATCCTCTATCCTATCCTATCCTATACTCTTTCCTATCCAATCCCCTATCCCAGCCTCTATCCTATCCTATCCTCTATCCTATCTTATCCTCAATCCTATCCTATCCTCTATCTTATTCTATCCTCTATCCTATCCTATCCTCCATCCTATCCTATCCTCTATCCTATCCTATCCTCTATCCTATCCTATCCTCTATCCTATTCTATATTCTATGCCATCCTATCCGATCCTCTATCTTTTCCTATCCTCATTCCTATCCTATCCTCTATCCTATCCTATCCTGTATCCTATCCAATCCCCTATCCTACCCGCTATCCTATCCTATCCTCTATCCTATCCTTTCCTCTATCCTATCCAATCTCCTATCCTATCCTCTATCCGATCCTATCCTCTATCCTATCCTATCCTCTATAATATCGTATCCTCTATCATATCCTATCCTATACTCTTTCCTATCCAATCCCCTATCCCAGCCTCTATCCTATCCTATCCTCTATCCTATCCTATCCTCTATCCTATCCTATCCTCTATCCTATCTTATCCTCTATCCTATCGTATCCTCTATCCTATACTATCCTCAATCCTATCCTATCCTCTATCCTATCCTATCCTCTATCCCATCCAATCACCTATCCGATCCTCTATCCTATTCAATCCTCTATCCTATACAATCACCTATCCGATGTTGCTATCCTATCCTTTCCTCTATCCTATACTATCCTCAATCCTATCCTATCCTCTATCCTATCCTATCCTCTATCCTATCCAATCCCCTATCCGATCCTCTATAATATCATATCCTCTATCCTATCCTATCCTCTATCCTATCCTATCCTATATCCTATCCTATCCTATCCTCTATCCTATCCTATCCTCTATCCTATCTTATCCTCTATCCTATCCTATCCTCAATAATATCCTATCCTCTATCCTATCCTATCCTCAATCCTATCCTATCCTC
This sequence comes from Halictus rubicundus, assembly GCF_050948215.1. Lineage (NCBI taxonomy): Eukaryota > Metazoa > Arthropoda > Insecta > Hymenoptera > Halictidae > Halictus > Halictus rubicundus. The sequence goes on from NW_027488868.1 coordinate 28,764, forward strand.
TATCCTATTCTATCCTCTATCCTATCCTATCCTCCATCCTATCCTATCCTCTATCCTATCCTATCCTCTATCCTATCCTATCCTCTATCCTATTCTATATTCTATCCTATTCTATATTCTATGCCATCCTATCCGATCCTCTATGTTTTCCTATCCTCATTCCTATCCTATCCTCTATCCTATCCTATCCTGTATCCTATCCAATCCCCTATCCTATCCTCCATCCTATCCTATCCTCTATCGTATCCTATCCTCTATCCTATCCAATCCCCTATCCTATCCTCTATCCTATCCTATTCTTTATCCCATGCTCTATCCTATCCAATACCCTATCGTTTCCTTTATCCTATCCTATCCTCTATAATATCGTATCCTCTATCCTATCCTATCCACTATTCTATCCAATCACCTATCCGATCCTCTATCCTATCCTTTCCTCTATCCTATCCTATCCTCAATCCTATCCTATCCTCTATCCTATCCTATCCTCTATCCTATACAATCCCCTATCCTATCCTCTATCCTATCATATCCTCTATCCTATCCTATCCTCTTTCCTATCCTATCATCTATCCTATTCTATCCTCTATCCTATCCTATCCTCAATCCTATCCTATCCTCTATCCTATCCTATCCTCTATCCTATCCAATCCCCTATCCTATCCTCTATCCTATCCTATCCTCTATCCTATCCTATCATCTATCCTATCCACTATCGTATCCTATCCTCTAACCTATCCAATCCTATATCCTATCCTCTATCCTATCCTATCCTCTATCCTATCCTATCCTCTATAATATCGTATCCTCTATCCTATCCTATCATCTATCCTATCCACTATCGTATCCTATCCTCTATCCTATCCAATCCCCTATCCTATCCTCTATCCGATCCTATCCTCTATCCTATCCTATCCTCTATAATATCGTATCCTCTATCCTATCCTATCCTATACCCTATCCTATCCAATCCCCTATCCTATCCTCAATCCTATCCTATCCTCTATCCTATCCTATCCCCTATCCTATCCAATCACCTATCCGATCCTCTATCCTATCCTTTCCTCTATCCTATACTATCCTCAATCCTATCCTATCCTCTATCCTATCCTATCCTCTATCCTATCCAATCCCCTATCCGATCCTCTATCCTATCATATCCTCTATCCTATCCTATCCTCTATCCTATCCTATCCTCTATCCTATCCTATCCTATCCTCTATCCTATCCTTTCCTCTATCCTATACTATCCTCAATCCTATCCTATCCTCTATCCTATCCTATTCTCTATCCTATCCTATCCTCTATCCTATCCTATACTCTATCCTATCTTATCCTCTATCCTATCCTATCCAATATCCTATACTATCCTCAATCCTATCCTATCCTCTATCCTATCCTATCCTCTATCCTATACAATCACCTATCCGATCCTCTATCCTATCCTTTCCTCTATCCTATACTATCCCCAATCCTATCCTATCCTCTATCCTATCCTATCCTCTATCCTATCCAATCCCCTATCCGATCCTCTATAATATCATATCCTCTATCCTATCCTATCCTCTACCCTATCCTATCCTCTATCCTATCATATCCTATCCTCTATCCTATCCTATCCTCTATCCTATCTTATCCTCTATCCTATCCTATCCTCTATAATATCCTATCCTCTATCCTATCCTATCCTCAATCCTATCCTATCCTCTATCCTATTCTATCCTCTATCCTATCCTATCCTCCATCCTATCCTATCCTCTATCCTATCCTACCCTCTATCCTATCCTATCCTCTATCCTATTCTATATTCTATCCTATTCTATATTCTATGCCATCCTATCCGATCCTCTATGTTTTCCTATCCTCATTCCTATCCTATCCTCTATCCTATCCTATCCTGTAGCCTATCCAATCCCCTATCCTATCCGCTATCCTATCCTATCCTCTATCCTATCCTTTCCTCATTCCTATCCAATCCCCTATCCTATCCTCTATCCGATCCTATCCTCTATCCTATCCTATCCTCTATAATATCGTATCCTCTATCCTATCCAATCCCCTATCCTATCCTCTATCCGATCCTATCCTCTATCCTATCCTATCCTCTATAATATCGTATCCTCTATCCTATCCTATCCTATACTCTATACTATCCAATCCCCTATCCTATCCTCCATCCTATCCTATCCTCTATCGTATCCTATCCTCTATCCTATCCAATCCCCTATCCTATCCTCTATCCTATCCTATTCATTATCCCATGCTCTATCCTATCCAATACCCTATCGTTTCCTCTATCCTATCCTATCCTCTATAATATCGTATCCTCTATCCTATCCTATCCTCTATCGTATCCAATCCCCTATCCTATCCTCTATCCTATCCTATTCTTTATCCTATGCTCTATCCTATCCAATCCCCTATCCTACCCGCTATCCTATCCTATCCTCTATCCTATCCTTTCCTCTATGCTATCCAATGCCCTATCCTATCCTCTATCCGATCCTATCCTCTATCCTATCCTATCCTCTATAATATCGTATCCTCTATCCTATCCTATCCTATACTCTTTCCTATCCAATCCCCTATCCTAGCCTCTATCCTCTATCCTCTATCCTATCCTATCCTCTATCCTATCCTCTATCCTATCCTATCCTCTATCCTATCCTATCCTCTATGCTATCCTATCCTCTATCCTATACTATCCTCTATCCTATCCTATCCTCTATCCTATCCTATCCTCTATCCTATCCTATCCTCTATCCTATCCTATCCTCTATCCTATCTTATCCTCTATCCTATCCTATCCTCTATCCTATACTATCCTCAATCCTATCCTATCCTCTATCCTATCCTATCCTCTATCCCATCCAATCACCTATCCGATCCTCTATCCTATCCTTTCCTCTATCCTATACTATCCTCAATCCTATCCTATCCTCTATCCTATCCTATTCTCTATCCTATCCTATCCTCTATCCTATCCTAAACTCTATCCTATCTTATCCTCTATCCTATCCTATCCAATATCCTATACTATCCTCAATCCTATCCTATCCTCTATCCTATCCTATCCTCTATCCTATACAATCACCTATCCGATCCTCTATCCTATCCTATCCTCTATCCTATCCTACCCTCAATCCTATCCTATCCTCTATCCTATTCTATCCTCTATCCTATCCTATCCTCCATCCTATCCTATCCTCTATCCTATCCTATCCTCAATCCTATCCTATCCTCTATCCTATCCTATCCTCTATCCCATCCAATCACCTATCCGATCCTCTATCCTATCCTTTCCTCTATCCTATTCTATCCTCTATCCTATCCTATCCTCCATCCTATCCTATCCTCTATCCTATCCTATCCTCTATCCTATCCTATCCTCTATCCTATCCTATCCTCTATCCTATCCTATCCTCTATCCTATCCTATCCTCTATCCTATCCTATCCTCTATCCTATTCTATATTCTATCCTATTCTATATTCTATGCCATCCTATCCGATCCTCTATGTTTTCCTAACCTCATTCCTATCCTATCCTCTATCCTATCCTATCCTGTATCCTATCCAATCCCCTATCCTATCCGCTATCCTATCCTATCCTCTATCCTATCCTTTCCTCATTCCTATCCAATCCCCTATCCTATCCTCTATCCGATCCTATCCTCTATCCGATCCTATCCTCTATCCAATCCTATCCTCTATAATATCGTATCCTCTATCCTATCCAATCCCCTATTGTATCCTCTATCCGATCCTATCCTCTATCCTATCCTATCCTCTATAATATCGTATCCTCTATCCTATCCTATCCTATACTCTATACTATCCAATCCCCTATCCTATCCTCCATCCTATCCTATCCTCTATCGTATCCTATCCTCTATCCTATACAATCCCCTATCCTATCCTCTATCCTATCCTATTCTTTATCCCATGCTCTATCCTATCCAATAACCTAACGTTTCCTCTATCCTATCCTATCCTCTATAATATCGTATCCTCTATCCTATCCTATCCTCTATCCTATCCAATCACCTATCCGATCCTCTATCCTATCCTTTCCTCTATCCTATCCTATCCTCAATCCTATCCTATCCTCTATCCTATCCTATCCTCTATCCTATCCAATCCCCTATCCTATCCTCTATCCTATCCTATCCTCTATCGTATCCTATCCTCTATCCTATCCAATCCTATATCCTATCCTATCCGCTATCCTATCCCATCCTCTATCCTATCCTATCCTCTATCCTATCCTATCCTCTATAATATCCTATCCTCTATCCTATCCTATCCTCTATCCTATCCTATCCTCTATCCTATCCTATCCTCTATCCTATCCTATCCTCTATCTTATCCTATCCTCTATCCTATCCTATCCTCTATCCTATCCAATCCCCTAACCTATCCTCTATCCTATCCTCTATCGTCTCCTGTCCTCTATCCTATACAATCCCCTATCCTATCCTCTATCCTATCCAATCACCTATCCGATCCTCTATCCTATCCTTTCCTCTATCCTATCCTATCCTCAATCCTATCCTATCCTCTATCCTATCCTATCCTCTATCCTATCCAATCCCCTATCCTATCCTCTATCCTATCCTATCCTCTATCGTATCCTATCCTCTATCCTATCCAATCCTATATCCTATCCTATCCGCTATCCTATCCCATCCTCTATCCTATCCTATCCTCTATCCTATCCTATCCTCTATAATATCCTATCCTCTATCCTATCCTATCCTCTATCCTATCCTATCCTCTATCCTATCCTATCCTCTATCCTATCCTATCCTCTATCTTATCCTATCCTCTATCCTATCCTATCCTCTATCCTATCCAATCCCCTTACCTATCCTCTATCCTATCCTCTATCGTCTCCTGTCCTCTATCCTATACAATCCCCTATCCTATCCTCTATCCTATCCTATCCTCTATCCTATCCTATCCTCTTTCCTATCCTATCATCTATCCTATCCTATCCTCTATCCTATCCTATCCTCTATACTATCCCATCCTCTATCCTATCCTATCCTCTATAATATCCTATCCTCTATCCTATCCTATCCTCAATCCTATCCTATCCTCTATCCTATCCTATCCTCTATCCTATCCTATCCTCTATCCTATCCTATCCTCTATCCTATCGTATCCTCTATCCTATCCTATCCTCTATCCTATCCTATCCTATCCTATCCTCTATCCTATACTATCCTCTATCCTATCCTATCCTCTATCCTATCCAATCACCTATCCGATCCTCTATCCTATCCTTTCCTCTATCCTATCCTATCTTCAATCCTATTCTATCCTCTATCCTATCCTATCCTCTATCCTATTCTATACTCTATCCTATCCTATCCGCTATCCTATCCTCTATTCGATCCTCGCCACTATAATATCGTATCCTCTATCCTATCCTATTCTCAATTCTATTCTATCCTCTATCGTATCCTATCCTCTATCCTATCCAATCCTATGTCCTATACTCTATCGTATCGTATTCTCTATCCTATCCTATCCTCCATCCTATCCGATCCTCTATCTTATCCTATCCTCTATAGTATCCTATCCTCTATCCTATTCTATATTCTATCCTATCCTATCCTCTATCCTATACTATCCTCTATACTATCATATCCTCTATCCTATCCTATCCTCTATCCTATCCTATCCTCTATCCTATCCTATCCTCTATCCTATCCTATCCTCAATCCTATCCTATCCTCTATCCTATTATATCCTCTATCCTATCCTATCCTCCATCCTATCCTATCCTCTATCCTATCCTATCCTCTATCCTATCCTATCCTCTATCCAATTCTATCCTCTATCCGATCCTCTATCCTATTCTATCCTCTATCCTATCCTATGCTCTATCCTATCCTATCCTCTATCCCATTCTACCCTCTATCCTATCCTATCCTCTATCCTATCCTATCCCCTATCCTATCCTATCCTCTATGCTATCCTATATCCTATCCGCTATCCTATCCTCTATCCTATCCTCTATCCTATCCTATCCTATCCTCTATCGTATCCTATCCTCTATCCTATCCTCTATCCTATCCTATCCTCTATCCTATCCTATCCTTTATCCTATCCTATCCTCTATCCTATCCTATCCTCTATCCTATCCTCTATCCTAACCTCTATCCTATCCTCTATCCTATCCTATCCTCTATCCTATCGTATCCTCTATCCTATCCTATCCTCTATCCTATTATATCCTCTATCCTATCCTATCCTCCATCCTATCCTATCCTCTATCCTATCCTATCCTCTATCCTATCCTATCCTCTATCCAATTCTATCCTCTATCCTATCCTCCATCCTATCCTTTCCTCTATCCTATCCGATCCTCTATCCTATTCTAACCTCTATCCTATCCTATCCTCTATCCTATCCTATCCTCTATCCTATACTATCCTCTATCCTATCCTATCCTCTATCCTATCCAATCACCTATCCGATCCTCTATCCTATCCTTTCCTCTATCCTATCCTATCATCAATCCTATTCTATCCTCTATCCTATCCTATTCTCTATCTTATTCTATACTCTATCCTATCCTATCCGCTATCCTATCCTCTATCCTATCCAATCCCCTATCCGATCCTCTATCCTATCATATCCTCTATCCTATCCTATCCTCTATCCTATCCTATCCTATCCTCTATCCTATCCTATCCTCTATCCTATCTTATCCTCTATCCTATCCTATCCTCTATAATATCGTATCCTCTATCCAATCCTATACTCTATCCTATCCTATCCGATCCTCTATCCTATCCTTTCCTCTATCCTATCCTATCCTCAATCCTATCCTATCCTCTATCCTATCCAATCCCCTATCCTATCCTCTATCCTATCCTATCCTCTATCCTATCCTATCATCTATCCTATACACTATCGTATCCTATCCTCTAACCTATCCAATCCTATATCCTATCCTCTAACCTATCCAATCCTATATCCTATCCTCTATCCTATCCTATCCTCTATCCTATCCTTTCCTCTATCCTATCCAATCCCCTATCCTATCCTCTATCCGATCCTATCCTCTATCCTATCCAATCCTCTATAATATCGTATCCTCTATCCTATCCTATCCTATACTCTATCCTATCCAATCCCCTATCCTATCCTCCATCCTATCCTATCGTCTATCGTATCCTATCCTCTATCCTATCCAATCCCGTATGCTATCCAATCCCCTATCCTATTCTTTATCCTATGCTCTATCCTATCCAATACCCTATCGTTTCCTCTATCCTATCCTATCCTCTATAATATCGTATCCTCTATCCTATCCTATACTCTATCCTATCCTATCCTATCCTCTATCCTATAATATCCTCTATCCTATCCTATCCTCTATCCTATCCGATCCTCTATCCTATCCTATCCTCTATCCTATCCTATCCTCTATCCTATACTATCCTCTATCCTATCCAATCACCTATCCGATCCTCTATCCTATCCTTTCCTCTATCCTATCCTATCCTCAATCCTATCCTATCCTCTATCCTATCCTATCCTCTATCCTATCCAATCCCCTATCCTATCCTCTATCCTATCCTATCCTCTATCGTATCCTATCCTCTATCCTATCCAATCCTATATCCTATCCTATCCGCTATCCTATCCCATCCTCTATCCTATCCTATCCTCTATCCTATCCTATCCTCTATAATATCCTATCCTCTATCCTATCCTATCCTCAATCCTATCCTATCCTCTATCCTATCCTATCCTCTATCCTATCCTATCCTCTATCCTATCCTATCCTCTATCCTATCGTATCCTCTATCCTATCCTATCCTCTATCCTATCCTATCCTCTATCCTATCCTATCCTCTATCCTATACTATCCTCTATCCTATCCTATCCGCTATCCTATCCTATCCTCTATCCTATACTATCCTCAATCCTATCCTATCCTCTATCCTATCCTATCCTCTATCCTATTCTATACTCTATCCAACCTAACCTCTATCCTATCCTATCCTCTATCCTATCCTATCCTCTATCCTATCCTATCCTCTATCCTATCCTATCGTCTATCCTATCCTATCCTCTATCCCATCCTATCCTCTATCCTATCCTATCCTCTATCCTATCCTATCCTCTATCCTATCCTATCCTCTATCCTATCCTATCCTCTATCCTATCCTATCCTCTATCCTATCCTATCCTCTATCCTATCCTATCCTCTATCCTATCCTATCCTCTATCCTATCCTATCCTCTATCCTATCCTATCCTCTATCCTATCCTCTATCCTATCCTATCCTCTATAATATCCTATCCTCTATCCTATCCTATCCTCAATCCTATCCTATCCTCTATCCTATCCTATCCTCTATCCTATCCTATCCTCTATCCTATCCTATCCTCTATCCTATCCAATCACCTATCCGATCCTCTATCCTATCCTATCCTCAATCCTATCCTATCCACTATCCTATCCTATACTCGATCCTATCCAATCCCCTATCCTATCCTCCATCCTATCCTATCCTCTATCGTATCCTATCCTCTATCCTATCCAATCCCCTATCCTATCCTCTATCCTATCCTATTCTTTATCCTATGCTCTATCCTATCCAATACCCTATCGTTTCCTCTTTCCTATCCTCTATCATATCCTATTCTTTATCCTATGCTCTATCCTATCAAATACCCTATCGTTTCCTCTATCCTATCCTTTATCCTATCCTATTCTTTATCCTATGCTCTATCCTATCCAATACCCTATCGTTTCCTCTATCCTATCCTATCCTCTATAATATCGTATCCTCTATGCTATCCTCTCCTCTATCCTATCCTATCCTCTATCCTATCCTATCCTCTATCCTATACTATCTTCTATCCTATCCTATCCTCTATGCTATCCAATCCCCTATCCTATCCTCTATCCTATCCTATCCTCTATCCTATCCTATCCTCTATCCTATCCTATCCTCTATCCTATCCTATCCTCTATCCTATCCAATCCCCTATCCGATCCTCTATCCTATCATATCCTCTATCCTATCCTATCCTGTATCCTATCCAATCCCCTATCCTATCCTCTATCCTATCCTATCCTCTATCCTATCCTATCCACTATCCTATCCTATCCTCTATCCTATCCTCTATCCTATCCTATCCTGTATCCTATCCTATCCTCTATCCTATCCTACCCTATCCTATCCTCTATCCTATCCTATCCTCTATCGTCTCCTGTCCTCTAGCCTATACAATCCCCTATTCTATCCTTTATCGTCTCCTATTGTCTATCCTATCCAATCCCCTATCCTATCCTCTATCCGATCCTATCCTCTATCGTATCCTATACACTATCTTATCCAATCCCCTATCCTATCCTCTATGCTATCCTATCCACTATCCTATACTCTCCTCTATCCTATCCTATCTTCTATCCTATCCTATCCTCTATCCTATCCTATCCTCTATCCTATCCAATCACCTATCCGATCCTCTATCCTATCCTCTACCCTATCCTATCCTCTATCCTATCCTATCCTATCCTCTATCCTATCATCTCCTCTATCCTATCCTATCCTCTATCCTATCATCTCCTCTATCCTATCCTATCCTCTATCCTATCCTATCCTCTATCCTATCCTATCCTCTATCCTATCCTATCCTATCCTCTATCCTATCTTATCCTCTATCCTATTCTATCCTCTATCCTATCCTATCCTCTATCCTATCCTCTATCCTATCCTCTATCCTATCCTATCCTCTATCCTATCCTATCCTCTATCCTATCCTATCCTCTATCCTATCCTATCCTCTATCCTATCCTATCCTCTATCCTATCCTATCCTCTATCCTATCCTCTATCCTATCCTATCCTCTATAATATCCTATCCTCTATCCAATCCTATCCTCAATCCTATCCTATCCTCTATCCTATCCTATCCTCTATCCTATCCTATCCTCTATCCTATCCTATCCTCTATCGTATCCTATCCTCTATCCTATCCAATCCCCTATCCTATCCTCTATCCTATCCTATTCTTTATCCTATGCTCTATCCTATCCAATACCCTATCGTTTCCTCTATCCTATCCTCTATCCTATCCTATTCTTTATCCTATGCTCTATCCTATCCAATACCCTATCGTTTCCTCTATCCTATCCTATCCTCTATAATATCGTATCCTCTATGCTATCCTCTATCCTATCCTATCCTCTATCCTATCCTATCCTCTATCCTATCCTATCCTCTATCCTATCCTATCCTATCCTCTATCCTATCCAATCTCCTATCCTATCCTCTATCCTATCCTATCCTCTACCCTATCCTATCCTCTATCGTATCCTATCCTCTATCCGATCCTATCCTCTATCCTATACAATCCACTATCCTATCCTCTATCCTATCCTCTATCCTATCCTATCCTCTATCCTATCCTATCTTCTATCCTATCCTATCATCTATCCTATCCACTATCGTATCCTATACTCTATCCTATCCAATCCTATATCCTATCCTCTATCCTATCCTCTATCCTATCCTATCCTCTATCCTATCCTATCCTCTATCCTATCCTATCCTCTATCCTATCCTATCCTCTATCCTATCCTATCCTCTATCCTATCCTATCCTCTATCCTATCTTATCCTCTATAATATCCTATCCTCTATCGTATTCTATCCTCTATCCTATCCTATCCTCTATCCTATCCGATCCTCTATCCTATCATATCCTCTATCCTATCCTATCCTCTATCCTATCCTATCCTCTATCCTATCCTATCCTCCATCCTATCCTATCCTGTATCCTATCCTATCCTCTATCCTATCCTACCCTATCCTATCCTCTATCCTATCCTATCCTCTATGATATCCTATCCTCTATCCTATACTATCCTCTATCCTATCCCATCCTCTATCCTATCCAATCACCTATCCGATCCTCTATCCTATCCTTTCCTCTATCCTATACTATCCTCAATCCTATCCTATCCTCTATCCTATCCAATCCCCTATCCGATCCTCTATCCTATCATATCCTCTATCCTATCCAATCCTCTATCCTATCCTCTATCCTATCCTATCCTCTATCCTATCTTATCCTCTATAATATCGTATCCTCTATCCAATCCTATACTCTATCCTATCCTATCCGATCCTCTATCCTATCCTTTCCTCTATCCTATCCTATCCTCAATCCTATCCTATCCTCTATCCTATCCTTTCCTCTATCCTATCCAATCCCCTATCCTATCCTCTATCCTATCCTATCCTCTATCCTATCCTATCATCTATCCTATACACTATCGTATCCTATCCTCTAACCTATCCAATCCTATATCCTATCCTCTATCCTATCCTATCCTCTATCCTATCCTTTCCTCTATCCTATCCAATCCCCTATCCTATCCTCTATCCGATCCTATCCTCTATCCTATCCAATCCTCTATAATATCGTATCCTCTATCCTATCCTATCCTATACTCTATCCTATCCAATCCCCTATCCTATCCTCCATCCTATCCTATCGTCTATCGTATCCTATCCTCTATCCTATCCAATCCCGTATGCTATCCAATCCCCTATCCTATTCTCTATCCTATCCTATTCTTTATCCTATGCTCTATCCTATCCAATACCCTATCGTTTCCTCTATCCTATCCTATCCTCTATAATATCGTATCCTCTATCCTATCCTATACTCTATCCTATCCTATCCTATCCTCTATCCTATAATATCCTCTATCCTATCCTATCCTCTATCCTATCCTATCCTCTATCCTATCCTATCCTCTATCCTATCCTATCCTCTATCCTATACTATCCTCTATCCTATCCAATCACCTATCCGATCCTCTATCCTATCCTTTCCTCTATCCTATCCTATCCTCAATCCTATCCTATCCTCTATCCTATCCTATCCTCTATCCTATCCAATCCCCTATCCTATCCTCTATCCTATCCTATCCTCTATCGTATCCTATCCTCTATCCTATCCAATCCTATATCCTATCCTATCCGCTATCCTATCCGATCCTCTATCCTATCCTATCCTCTATCCTATCCTATCCTCTATAATATCCTATCCTCTATCCTATCCTATCCTCAATCCTATCCTATCCTCTATCCTATCCTATCCTCTATCCTATCCTATCCTCTATCCTATCCTATCCTCTATCCTATCCTATCCTCAATCCTATCCTATCCTCTATCCTATCCTATCCTCTATCCTATCCTATCCTCTATCCTATCCTATCCTCTATCCTATCCTATCCTCTATCCTATACTATCCTCTATCCTATCCTATCCGCTATCCTATCCTATCCTCTATCCTATACTATCCTCAATCCTATCCTATCCTCTATCCTATCCTATCCTCTATCCTATTCTATACTCTATCCAACCTAACCTCTATCCTATCCTATCCTCTATCCTATCCTATCCTCTATCCTATCCTATCCTCTATCCTATCCTATCCTCTATCCTATCCTATCCTCTATCCCATCCTATCCTCTATCCTATCCTATCCTCTATCCTATCCTATCCTCTATCCTATCCTATCCTCTATCCTATCCTATCCTCTATCCTATCCTATCCTCTATCCTATCCTATCCTCTATCCTATCCTATCCTCTATCCTATCCTATCCTCTATCCTATCCTATCCTCTATCCTATCCTATCCTCTATCCTATCCAATCACCTATCCGATCCTCTATCCTATCCTATCCTCTATCCTATCCTATCCTCTATCGTATCCTATCCTCTATCCTATCCAATCCTATATCCTATCCTATCCGCTATCCTATCCGATCCTCTATCCTATCCTATCCTCTATCCTATCCTATCCTCTATAATATCCTATCCTCTATCCTATCCTATCCTCAATCCTATCCTATCCTCTATCCTATCCTATCCTCTATCCTATCCTATCCTCTATCCTATCCTATCCTCTATCCTATCCTATCCTCAATCCTATCCTATCCTCTATCCTATCCTATCCTCTATCCTATCCTATCCTCTATCCTATCCTATCCTCTATCCTATCCTATCCTCTATCCTATACTATCCTCTATCCTATCCTATCCGCTATCCTATCCTATCCTCTATCCTATACTATCCTCAATCCTATCCTATCCTCTATCCTATCCTATCCTCTATCCTATTCTATACTCTATCCAACCTAACCTCTATCCTATCCTATCCTCTATCCTATCCTATCCTCTATCCTATCCTATCCTCTATCCTATCCTATCCTCTATCCTATCCTATCCTCTATCCCATCCTATCCTCTATCCTATCCTATCCTCTATCCTATCCTATCCTCTATCCTATCCTATCCTCTATCCTATCCTATCCTCTATCCTATCCTATCCTCTATCCTATCCTATCCTCTATCCTATCCTATCCTCTATCCTATCCTATCCTCTATCCTATCCTATCCTCTATCCTATCCTATCCTCTATCCTATCCAATCACCTATCCGATCCTCTATCCTATCCTATCCTCTATCCTATCCTATCCTCTATCCTATCCTATCCTCTATCCTATCCTATCCTCTATCCTATCCTATCCTCTATCCTATCCTATCCTCTATCCTATCCAATCACCTATCCGATCCTCTATCCTATCCTATCCTCAATCCTATCCTATCCTCTATCCTATCCTATCCTCTATCCTATCCAATCCCCTATCCTATCCTCTATCCTATCCTATCCTCTATCGTATCCTATCCTCTATCCTATCCAATCCTATATCCTATCCTATCCGCTATCCTATCCCATCCTCTATCCTATCCTATCCTCTATCCTATCCTATCCTCTATAATATCCTATCCTCTATCGTATTCTATCCTCTATCCTATCCTATCCTCTATCCCATCCGATCCTCTATCCTATCATATCCTCTATCCTATCCTATCCTCTATCCTACCCTATCCTCTATCCTATCCTATCCTCTATCCTATCCTATCCTCCATCCTATCCTATCCTGTATCCTATCCTATCCTCTATCCTATCCTACCCTATCCTATCCTCTATCCTATCCTATCCTCTATCCTATACTATCCTCTATCCTATACTATCCTCTATCCTATCCTATCCGCTATCCTATCCTATCCTCTATCCTATCCTTTCCTCTATCCTATACTATCCTCAATCCTATCCTATCCTCTATCCTATCCTATCCTCTATCCAACCTAACCTCTATCCTATCCTATCCTCTATCCTATCCTATCCTCTATCCTATCCTATCCTCTATCCTATCCTATCCTCTATCCTATCCTATCCTCTATCCTATCCTATCCTCTATCCTATCCTCTATCCTATCCTACCCTATCCTCTATCCTATCCTATCCTCTATCCTATCCTATCCTCTATCCCATCCTATCCTCTATCCTATCCTATCCTCTATCCTATCCTATCCTCTATCCTATCCTATCCTCTATCCTATCCTATCCTCTATCCTATCCTATCCTCTATCCTATCCTATCCTCTATCCTATCCTATCCTCTATCCTATCCTATCCTCTATCCTATCCTATCCTCTATCCTATCCTCTATCCTATCCTATCCTCTATCCAATCCAATCCTCTATCCTGTCCTATCCTCTATCCTATCCTCTATCCTATCCTATCCTCTATCCTATCCTATCCTATCCTCAATCCTATCCTATCCACTATCCTATCCTATACTCGATCCTATCCAATCCCCTATCCTATCCTCCATCCTATCCTATCCTCTATCGTATCCTATCCTCTATCCTATCCAATCCCCTATCCTATCCTCTATCCTATCCTATTCTTTATCCTATGCTCTATCCTATCCAATACCCTATCGTTTCCTCTATCCTATCCTCTATCCTATCCTATTCTTTATCCTATGCTCTATCCTATTAAATACCCTATCGTTTCCTCTATCCTATCCTCTATCCTATCCTATTCTTTATCCTATGCTCTATCCTATCCAATACCCTATCGTTTCCTCTATCCTATCCTATCCTCTATAATATCGTATCCTCTATGCTATCCTATCCTCTATCCTATCCTATCCTCTATCCTATCCTATCCTCTATCCTATACTATCTTCTATCCTATCCTATCCTCTATCCTATCCAATCCCCTATCCTATCCTCTATCCTATCCTATCCTCTATCCTATCCTATCCTCTATCCTATCCTATCCTCTATCCTATCCAATCCCCTATCCGATCCTCTATCCTATCATATCCTCTATCCTATCCTATCCTGTATCCTATCCAATCCCCTATCCTATCCGCTATCCTATCCTATCCTCTATCCTATCCTATCCTCTAACCTATCCAATCCTATATCCTATCCTCTATCCTATCCTATCCTCTATCCTATCCTATCCTCTATCCTATCCTATCCTCTATCCTATCCAATCACCTATCCGATCCTCTATCCTATCCTTTCCTCTATCCTATCCTATCCTCAATCCTATCCTATCCTCTACCCTATCCTATCCTCTATCCTATCCTCTATCCTATCCTATCCTCTATCCTACCCAATCCCCTAACCTATCCTCTATCCTATCCTATCCTCTATCGTATCCTATCCTCTATCCTATCCAATCCTATATCCTATCCTATCCGCTATTCTATCCCATCCTCTATAATATCCTATCCTCTATCCTATCCTATCCTCTATAATATCCTATCCTCTATCCTATCCTATCCTATCCTCTATCCTATCCTATCCTCTATCCTATCCTATCCTCTATCCTATCCTCTATCCTATCCTATCCTCTATCCTATCCAATCCCCTAACCTATCCTCTATCCTATACTCTATCGTCTCCTGTCCTCTATCCTATACAATCCCCTATCCTATCCTCTATCCTATCCTATCCTCTATCCTATCCTATCCTCTTTCCTATCCTATCCTCTATCCTATCCTATCTTCTATCCTATCCTCTCATCTAATCTATCCACTATCGTATCCTATCCTCTATCCTATCCAATCCTATATCCTATCCTCTATCCAATCCAATCCTCTATCCTATCCTATCCTCTATCCTATCCTATCCTCTATCCTATCCTATCCTCTATCCTATCCTATCCTCTATCCTATCCTATCCTCTATAATATCCTATCCTCTATCGTATCCTATCCTCTATCCTATCCTATCCTATATCCTATCCGATCCTCTATCCTATCATATCCTCTATCCTATCCTATCCTCTATCCTATCCTATCCTCTATCCTATCCTATCCTCTATCCTATCCTATCCTCAATCCTATCCTCTATCCTATCCTATCCTCTATCCTATCCTATCCTCTATCCTATCCTATCCTCTATCCTATCCTATCCTCTATCCTATCCTATCCTCTATCCTATCCTATCCTCTATCCTATCTTATACTCTATCCTATCCTATCCTCTATCCTATACTATCCTCAATCCTATCCTATCCTCTATCCTATCCTATCCTCTATCCTATCCAATCACCTATCCTATCCTCTATCCTATCCTATCCTCTATCCTATCCTATCCTCAATCCTATCCTATCCTCTATCCTATCCTATCCTCTATCCTATCCAATCCCCTATCCTATCCTCTATCCTATCCTATCCTCTATCGTATCCTATCCTCTATCCTCTGTCCTATCCTATCCTCTATCCTATCCTATCCTCTATCCTATCCTATCCTCTATGCTATCCTATCCTCTATCCTATACTATCCTCTATCCTATCCTATCCTCTATCCTATCCTATCCTCTATCCTATCCTATCCTCTATCCGATCCTATCCTCTATCGTATCCTATACTCTATGCTATCCAATCCCCTATCCTATCCTCTATGCTATCCTATCCTCTATCCTATACTATCCTCTATCCTATCCCATCCTCTATCCTATCCAATCACCTATCCGATCCTCTATCCTATCCTATCCGCTATCCTATCCTCTATTCGATCCTCGCCACTATAATATCGTATCCTCTATCCTATCCTATTCTCAATTCTACTCTATCCTCTATCGTATCCTATCCTCTATCCTATCCAATCCTATGTCCTATACTCTATCGTATCGTATTCTCTATCCTATCCTATCCTCCATCCTATCAGATCCTCTATCTTATCCTATCCTCTATAGTATCCTATCCTCTATCCTATTCTATATTCTATCCTATCCTATCCTCTATCCTATACTATCCTCTATCCTATCCTATCCTCTATCCTATCCTATCCTCTATCCTATCCTATCCTCTATCCTATCCTCTATCCTATCCTATCCTCTATCCTACCCAATCCCCTAACCTATCCTCTATCCTATCCTATCCTCTATCGTATCCTATCCTCTATCCTATCCTATCCTCTATCCTATCCTATCCTCTATCCTATCCTATCCTCTATCCTATCCTATCCTCTATCCTATCCAATCACCTATCCGATCCTCTATCCTATCCTATCCTCTATCCTATCCTATCCTCTATCGTATCCTATCCTCTATCCTATCCAATCCTATATCCTATCCTATCCGCTATCCTATCCGATCCTCTATCCTATCCTATCCTCTATCCTATCCTATCCTCTATAATATCCTATCCTCTATCCTATCCTATCCTCAATCCTATCCTATCCTCTATCCTATCCTATCCTCTATCCTATCCTATCCTCTATCCTATCCTATCCTCTATCCTATCCTATCCTCAATCCTATCCTATCCTCTATCCTATCCTATCCTCTATCCTATCCTATCCTCTATCCTATCCTATCCTCTATCCTATCCTATCCTCTATCCTATACTATCCTCTATCCTATCCTATCCGCTATCCTATCCTATCCTCTATCCTATACTATCCTCAATCCTATCCTATCCTCTATCCTATCCTATCCTCTATCCTATTCTATACTCTATCCAACCTAACCTCTATCCTATCCTATCCTCTATCCTATCCTATCCTCTATCCTATCCTATCCTCTATCCTATCCTATCCTCTATCCTATCCTATCCTCTATCCCATCCTATCCTCTATCCTATCCTATCCTCTATCCTATCCTATCCTCTATCCTATCCTATCCTCTATCCTATCCTATCCTCTATCCTATCCTCTATCCTATCCTATCCTCTATCCAATCCAATCCTCTATCCTGTCCTATCCTCTATCCTATCCTCTATCCTATCCTATCCTCTATCCTATCCTATCCTATCCTCAATCCTATCCTATCCACTATCCTATCCTATACTCGATCCTATCCAATCCCCTATCCTATCCTCCATCCTATCCTATCCTCTATCGTATCCTATCCTCTATCCTATCCAATCCCCTATCCTATCCTCTATCCTATCCTATTCTTTATCCTATGCTCTATCCTATCCAATACCCTATCGTTTCCTCTATCCTATCCTCTATCCTATCCTATTCTTTATCCTATGCTCTATCCTATTAAATACCCTATCGTTTCCTCTATCCTATCCTCTATCCTATCCTATTCTTTATCCTATGCTCTATCCTATCCAATACCCTATCGTTTCCTCTATCCTATCCTATCCTCTATAATATCGTATCCTCTATGCTATCCTATCCTCTATCCTATCCTATCCTCTATCCTATCCTATCCTCTATCCTATACTATCTTCTATCCTATCCTATCCTCTATCCTATCCAATCCCCTATCCTATCCTCTATCCTATCCTATCCTCTATCCTATCCTATCCTCTATCCTATCCTATCCTCTATCCTATCCAATCCCCTATCCGATCCTCTATCCTATCATATCCTCTATCCTATCCTATCCTGTATCCTATCCAATCCCCTATCCTATCCGCTATCCTATCCTATCCTCTATCCTATCCTATCCTCTAACCTATCCAATCCTATATCCTATCCTCTATCCTATCCTATCCTCTATCCTATCCTATCCTCTATCCTATCCTATCCTCTATCCTATCCAATCACCTATCCGATCCTCTATCCTATCCTTTCCTCTATCCTATCCTATCCTCAATCCTATCCTATCCTCTACCCTATCCTATCCTCTATCCTATCCTCTATCCTATCCTATCCTCTATCCTACCCAATCCCCTAACCTATCCTCTATCCTATCCAATCCTATATCCTATCCTATCCGCTATTCTATCCCATCCTCTATAATATCCTATCCTCTATCCTATCCTATCCTCTATAATATCCTATCCTCTATCCTATCCTATCCTATCCTCTATCCTATCCTATCCTCTATCCTATCCTATCCTCTATCCTATCCTCTATCCTATCCTATCCTCTATCCTATCCAATCCCCTAACCTATCCTCTATCCTATACTCTATCGTCTCCTGTCCTCTATCCTATACAATCCCCTATCCTATCCTCTATCCTATCCTATCCTCTATCCTATCCTATCCTCTTTCCTATCCTATCCTCTATCCTATCCTATCTTCTATCCTATCCTCTCATCTAATCTATCCACTATCGTATCCTATCCTCTATCCTATCCAATCCTATATCCTATCCTCTATCCAATCCAATCCTCTATCCTATCCTATCCTCTATCCTATCCTATCCTCTATCCTATCCTATCCTCTATCCTATCCTATCCTCTATCCTATCCTATCCTCTATAATATCCTATCCTCTATCGTATCCTATCCTCTATCCTATCCTATCCTATATCCTATCCGATCCTCTATCCTATCATATCCTCTATCCTATCCTATCCTCTATCCTATCCTATCCTCTATCCTATCCTATCCTCTATCCTATCCTATCCTCAATCCTATCCTCTATCCTATCCTATCCTCTATCCTATCCTATCCTCTATCCTATCCTATCCTCTATCCTATCCTATCCTCTATCCTATCCTATCCTCTATCCTATCCTATCCTCTATCCTATCTTATACTCTATCCTATCCTATCCTCTATCCTATACTATCCTCAATCCTATCCTATCCTCTATCCTATCCTATCCTCTATCCTATCCAATCACCTATCCTATCCTCTATCCTATCCTATCCTCTATCCTATCCTATCCTCAATCCTATCCTATCCTCTATCCTATCCTATCCTCTATCCTATCCAATCCCCTATCCTATCCTCTATCCTATCCTATCCTCTATCGTATCCTATCCTCTATCCTCTGTCCTATCCTATCCTCTATCCTATCCTATCCTCTATCCTATCCTATCCTCTATGCTATCCTATCCTCTATCCTATACTATCCTCTATCCTATCCTATCCTCTATCCTATCCTATCCTCTATCCTATCCTATCCTCTATCCGATCCTATCCTCTATCGTATCCTATACTCTATGCTATCCAATCCCCTATCCTATCCTCTATGCTATCCTATCCTCTATCCTATACTATCCTCTATCCTATCCCATCCTCTATCCTATCCAATCACCTATCCGATCCTCTATCCTATCCTATCCGCTATCCTATCCTCTATTCGATCCTCGCCACTATAATATCGTATCCTCTATCCTATCCTATTCTCAATTCTACTCTATCCTCTATCGTATCCTATCCTCTATCCTATCCAATCCTATGTCCTATACTCTATCGTATCGTATTCTCTATCCTATCCTATCCTCCATCCTATCAGATCCTCTATCTTATCCTATCCTCTATAGTATCCTATCCTCTATCCTATTCTATATTCTATCCTATCCTATCCTCTATCCTATACTATCCTCTATCCTATCCTATCCTCTATCCTATCCTATCCTCTATCCTATCCTATCCTCTATCCTATCCTCTATCCTATCCTATCCTCTATCCTATCCTATCTTCTATCCTATCCTCTCATCTAATCTATCCACTATCGTATCCTATCCTCTATCCTATCCAATCCTATATCCTATCCTCTATCCAATCCAATCCTCTATCCTATCCTCTATCCTATCCTATCCTCTATCCTATCCTATCCTCTATCCTATCCTATCCTCTATCCTATCCTATCCTCTATAATATCCTATCCTCTATCGTATCCTATCCTCTATCCTATCCTATCCTCTATCCTATCCGATCCTCTATCCTATCATATCCTCTATCCTATCCTATCCTCTATCCTATCCTGTCCTCTATCCTATCCTATCCTCTATCCTATCCTATCCTCAATCCTATCCTCTATCCTCTATCCTATCCTATCCTCTATCCTATCCTATCCTCTATCCTATCCTATCCTCTATCCTATCCTATCCTCTATCCTATCCTATCCTCTATCCTATCCTATACTCTATCCTATCCTATCCTCTATCCTATCCTATCCTCTATCCTATCCTCTATCCTATCCTATCCTCTATAATATCCTATCCTCTATCCTATCCTATCCTCAATCCTATCCTGTCCTCTATCCTATCCTATCCTCTATCCTATCCTATCCTCTATCCTATCCTATCCTCTATCCTATCCTATCCTCTATCCTATCCAATCACCTATCCGATCCTCTATCCTATCCTATCCTCAATCCTATCCTATCCTCTATCCTATCCTATCCTCTATCCTATCCTATCCTCTATCGTATCCTATCCTCTATCCTATCCAATCCCCTATCCTATCCTCTATCCGATCCTATCCTCTATCCTATCCTATCCTCTATAATATCGTATCCTCTATCCTATCCTATCCTATACTCGATCCTATCCTATACTCGATCCTATCCAATCCCCTATCCTATCCTCCATCCTATCCTATACTCGATCCTATCCAATCCCCTATCATATCCTCTATCCTATCCTATCCTGTATCCTATCCAATCCCCTATCCTATCCTCTATCCTATCCTATCCTCTATCCTATCCTATCCTCTATCCTATCCTATCCTCTATCCTATCCTATCCTCTATCCTATCCTCTATCCTATCCTATCCTATCCTCTATCCTATCCTATCCTCTATCCCATCCTATCCTCTATCCTATCCTATCCTCTATCCTATCCTATCCTCTATCCTATCCTATCCTCTATCCTATCCTATCCTCTATCCTATCCTATCCTCTATCCTATCCTATCCTCTATCCTATCCTATCCTCTATCCTATCCTCTATCCTATACTATCCTCTATCCAATCCAATCCTCTATCCTATCCTATCCTCTATCCTATCCTATCCTCTATCCTATCCTATCCTATCCTCAATCCTATCCTATCCACTATCCTATCCTATACTCGATCCTATCCAATCCCCTATCCTATCCTCCATCCTATCCTATCCTCTATCGTATCCTATCCTCTATCCTATCCAATCCCCTATCCTATCCTCTATCCTATCCTATTCTTTATCCTATGCTCTATCCTATCCAATACCCTATCGTTTCCTCTATCCTATCCTCTATCCTATCCTATCCTCTATCCTATCCTCTATCCTATCCTATCCTCTATAATATCCTATCCTCTATCCTATCCTATCCTCAATCCTATCCTGTCCTCTATCCTATCCTATCCTCTATCCTATCCTATCCTCTATCCTATCCTATCCTCTATCCTATCCTATCCTCTATCCTATCCAATCACCTATCCGATCCTCTATCCTATCCTATCCTCAATCCTATCCTATCCTCTATCCTATCCTATCCTCTATCCTATCCTATCCTCTTTCCTATCCTATCCTCTATCCTATCCTATCTTCCATCCTATCCTCTCATCTAATCTATCCACTATCGTATCCTATCCTCTATCCTATCCAATCCTATATCCTATCCTCTATCCAATCCAATCCTCTATCCTATCCTATCCTCTATCCTATCCTATCCTCTATCCTATCCTATCCTCTATCCTATCCTATCCTCTATCCTATCCTATCCTCTATAATATCCTATCCTCTATCGTATCCTATCCTCTATCCTATCCTATCCTATATCCTATCCGATCCTCTATCCTATCATATCCTCTATCCTATCCTATCCTCTATCCTATCCTATCCTCTATCCTATCCTATCCTCTATCCTATCCTATCCTCAATCCTATCCTCTATCCTATCCTATCCTCTATCCTATCCTATCCTCTATCCTATCCTATCCTCTATCCTATCCTATCCTCTATCCTATCCTATCCTCTATCCTATCCTATCCTCTATCCTATCCTATCCTCTATCCTATCTTATACTCTATCCTATCCTATCCTCTATCCTATACTATCCTCAATCCTATCCTATCCTCTATCCTATCCTATCCTCTATCCTATCCAATCACCTATCCTATCCTCTATCCTATCCTATCCTCTATCCTATCCTATCCTCAATCCTATCCTATCCTCTATCCTATCCTATCCTCTATCCTATCCAATCCCCTATCCTATCCTCTATCCTATCCTATCCTCTATCGTATCCTATCCTCTATCCTCTGTCCTATCCTATCCTCTATCCTATCCTATCCTCTATCCTATCCTATCCTCTATGCTATCCTATCCTCTATCCTATACTATCCTCTATCCTATCCTATCCTCTATCCTATCCTATCCTCTATCCTATCCTATCCTCTATCCGATCCTATCCTCTATCGTATCCTATACTCTATGCTATCCAATCCCCTATCCTATCCTCTATGCTATCCTATCCTCTATCCTATACTATCCTCTATCCTATCCCATCCTCTATCCTATCCAATCACCTATCCGATCCTCTATCCTATCCTATCCGCTATCCTATCCTCTATTCGATCCTCGCCACTATAATATCGTATCCTCTATCCTATCCTATTCTCAATTCTACTCTATCCTCTATCGTATCCTATCCTCTATCCTATCCAATCCTATGTCCTATACTCTATCGTATCGTATTCTCTATCCTATCCTATCCTCCATCCTATCAGATCCTCTATCTTATCCTATCCTCTATAGTATCCTATCCTCTATCCTATTCTATATTCTATCCTATCCTATCCTCTATCCTATACTATCCTCTATCCTATCCTATCCTCTATCCTATCCTATCCTCTATCCTATCCTATCCTCTATCCTATCCTCTATCCTATCCTATCCTCTATCCTATCCTATCTTCTATCCTATCCTCTCATCTAATCTATCCACTATCGTATCCTATCCTCTATCCTATCCAATCCTATATCCTATCCTCTATCCAATCCAATCCTCTATCCTATCCTCTATCCTATCCTATCCTCTATCCTATCCTATCCTCTATCCTATCCTATCCTCTATCCTATCCTATCCTCTATAATATCCTATCCTCTATCGTATCCTATCCTCTATCCTATCCTATCCTCTATCCTATCCGATCCTCTATCCTATCATATCCTCTATCCTATCCTATCCTCTATCCTATCCTGTCCTCTATCCTATCCTATCCTCTATCCTATCCTATCCTCAATCCTATCCTCTATCCTCTATCCTATCCTATCCTCTATCCTATCCTATCCTCTATCCTATCCTATCCTCTATCCTATCCTATCCTCTATCCTATCCTATCCTCTATCCTATCCTATACTCTATCCTATCCTATCCTCTATCCTATCCTATCCTCTATCCTATCCTCTATCCTATCCTATCCTCTATAATATCCTATCCTCTATCCTATCCTATCCTCAATCCTATCCTGTCCTCTATCCTATCCTATCCTCTATCCTATCCTATCCTCTATCCTATCCTATCCTCTATCCTATCCTATCCTCTATCCTATCCAATCACCTATCCGATCCTCTATCCTATCCTATCCTCAATCCTATCCTATCCTCTATCCTATCCTATCCTCTATCCTATCCTATCCTCTATCGTATCCTATCCTCTATCCTATCCAATCCCCTATCCTATCCTCTATCCGATCCTATCCTCTATCCTATCCTATCCTCTATAATATCGTATCCTCTATCCTATCCTATCCTATACTCGATCCTATCCTATACTCGATCCTATCCAATCCCCTATCCTATCCTCCATCCTATCCTATACTCGATCCTATCCAATCCCCTATCATATCCTCTATCCTATCCTATCCTGTATCCTATCCAATCCCCTATCCTATCCTCTATCCTATCCTATCCTCTATCCTATCCTATCCTCTATCCTATCCTATCCTCTATCCTATCCTATCCTCTATCCTATCCTCTATCCTATCCTATCCTATCCTCTATCCTATCCTATCCTCTATCCCATCCTATCCTCTATCCTATCCTATCCTCTATCCTATCCTATCCTCTATCCTATCCTATCCTCTATCCTATCCTATCCTCTATCCTATCCTATCCTCTATCCTATCCTATCCTCTATCCTATCCTATCCTCTATCCTATCCTCTATCCTATACTATCCTCTATCCAATCCAATCCTCTATCCTATCCTATCCTCTATCCTATCCTATCCTCTATCCTATCCTATCCTATCCTCAATCCTATCCTATCCACTATCCTATCCTATACTCGATCCTATCCAATCCCCTATCCTATCCTCCATCCTATCCTATCCTCTATCGTATCCTATCCTCTATCCTATCCAATCCCCTATCCTATCCTCTATCCTATCCTATTCTTTATCCTATGCTCTATCCTATCCAATACCCTATCGTTTCCTCTATCCTATCCTCTATCCTATCCTATCCTCTATCCTATCCTATCCTCTATCCTATCCTCTATCCTATCCTATCCTCTATAATATCCTATCCTCTATCCTATCCTATCCTCAATCCTATCCTGTCCTCTATCCTATCCTATCCTCTATCCTATCCTATCCTCTATCCTATCCTATCCTCTATCCTATCCTATCCTCTATCCTATCCAATCACCTATCCGATCCTCTATCCTATCCTATCCTCAATCCTATCCTATCCTCTATCCTATCCTATCCTCTATCCTATCCTATCCTCTATCGTATCCTATCCTCTATCCTATCCAATCCCCTATCCTATCCTCTATCCGATCCTATCCTCTATCCTATCCTATCCTCTATAATATCGTATCCTCTATCCTATCCTATCCTATACTCGATCCTATCCAATCCCCTATCCTATCCTCCATCCTATCCTATCCTCTATCCTATCCTATCCTCTATCCTATCCTATCCTCTATCCTATCCTATCCTCCATCCTATCCTATCCTGTATCCTATCCTATCCTCTATCCTATCCTACCCTATCCTATCCTCTATCCTATCCTATCCTCTATCCTATACTATCCTCTATCCTATACTATCCTCTATCCTATCCTATCCGCTATCCTATCCTATCCTCTATCCTATCCTTTCCTCTATCCTATACTATCCTCAATCCTATCCTATCCTCTATCCTATCCTATCCTCTATCCAACCTAACCTCTATCCTATCCTATCCTCTATCCTATCCTATCCTCTATCCTATCCTATCCTCTATCCTATCCTATCCTCTATCCTATCCTATCCTCTATCCTATCCTATCCTCTATCCTATCCTATCCTCTATCCTATCCTATCCTCTATCCTATCCTATCCTCTATCCTATCCTCTATCCTATCCTATCCTATCCTCTATCCTATCCTATCCTCTATCCCATCCTATCCTCTATCCTATCCTATCCTCTATCCTATCCTATCCTCTATCCTATCCTATCCTCTATCCTATCCTATCCTCTATCCTATCCTATCCTCTATCCTATCCTATCCTCTATCCTATCCTATCCTCTATCCTATCCTATCCTCTATCCTATCCTCTATCCTATACTATCCTCTATCCAATCCAATCCTCTATCCTATCCTATCCTCTATCCTATCCTATCCTCTATCCTATCCTATCCTATCCTCAATCCTATCCTATCCACTATCCTATCCTATACTCGATCCTATCCAATCCCCTATCCTATCCTCCATCCTATCCTATCCTCTATCGTATCCTATCCTCTATCCTATCCAATCCCCTATCCTATCCTCTATCCTATCCTATTCTTTATCCTATGCTCTATCCTATCCAATACCCTATCGTTTCCTCTATCCTATCCTCTATCCTATCCTATTCTTTATCCTATGCTCTATCCTATCCAATACCCTATCGTTTCCTCTATCCTATCCTCTATCCTATCCTATTCTTTATCCTATGCTCTATCCTATCCAATACCCTATCGTTTCCTCTATCCTATCCTATCCTCTATCCTATCCTATCCTCTATCCTATCCTATCCTCTATCCTATCTTATACTCTATCCTATCCTATCCTCTATCCTATACTATCCTCAATCCTATCCTATCCTCTATCCTATCCTATCCTCTATCCTATCCAATCACCTATCCTATCCTCTATCCTATCCTATCCTCTATCCTATCCTATCCTCAATCCTATCCTATCCTCTATCCTATCCTATCCTCTATCCTATCCAATCCCCTATCCTATCCTCTATCCTATCCTATCCTCTATCGTATCCTATCCTCTATCCTCTGTCCTATCCTATCCTCTATCCTATCCTATCCTCTATCCTATCCTATCCTCTATGCTATCCTATCCTCTATCCTATACTATCCTCTATCCTATCCTATCCTCTATCCTATCCTATCCTCTATCCTATCCTATCCTCTATCCGATCCTATCCTCTATCGTATCCTATACTCTATGCTATCCAATCCCCTATCCTATCCTCTATGCTATCCTATCCTCTATCCTATACTATCCTCTATCCTATCCCATCCTCTATCCTATCCAATCACCTATCCGATCCTCTATCCTATCCTATCCGCTATCCTATCCTCTATTCGATCCTCGCCACTATAATATCGTATCCTCTATCCTATCCTATTCTCAATTCTACTCTATCCTCTATCGTATCCTATCCTCTATCCTATCCAATCCTATGTCCTATACTCTATCGTATCGTATTCTCTATCCTATCCTATCCTCCATCCTATCAGATCCTCTATCTTATCCTATCCTCTATAGTATCCTATCCTCTATCCTATTCTATATTCTATCCTATCCTATCCTCTATCCTATACTATCCTCTATCCTATCCTATCCTCTATCCTATCCTATCCTCTATCCTATCCTATCCTCTATCCTATCCTCTATCCTATCCTATCCTCTATCCTATCCTATCTTCTATCCTATCCTCTCATCTAATCTATCCACTATCGTATCCTATCCTCTATCCTATCCAATCCTATATCCTATCCTCTATCCAATCCAATCCTCTATCCTATCCTCTATCCTATCCTATCCTCTATCCTATCCTATCCTCTATCCTATCCTATCCTCTATCCTATCCTATCCTCTATAATATCCTATCCTCTATCGTATCCTATCCTCTATCCTATCCTATCCTCTATCCTATCCGATCCTCTATCCTATCATATCCTCTATCCTATCCTATCCTCTATCCTATCCTGTCCTCTATCCTATCCTATCCTCTATCCTATCCTATCCTCAATCCTATCCTCTATCCTCTATCCTATCCTATCCTCTATCCTATCCTATCCTCTATCCTATCCTATCCTCTATCCTATCCTATCCTCTATCCTATCCTATCCTCTATCCTATCCTATACTCTATCCTATCCTATCCTCTATCCTATCCTATCCTCTATCCTATCCTCTATCCTATCCTATCCTCTATAATATCCTATCCTCTATCCTATCCTATCCTCAATCCTATCCTGTCCTCTATCCTATCCTATCCTCTATCCTATCCTATCCTCTATCCTATCCTATCCTCTATCCTATCCTATCCTCTATCCTATCCAATCACCTATCCGATCCTCTATCCTATCCTATCCTCAATCCTATCCTATCCTCTATCCTATCCTATCCTCTATCCTATCCTATCCTCTATCGTATCCTATCCTCTATCCTATCCAATCCCCTATCCTATCCTCTATCCGATCCTATCCTCTATCCTATCCTATCCTCTATAATATCGTATCCTCTATCCTATCCTATCCTATACTCGATCCTATCCTATACTCGATCCTATCCAATCCCCTATCCTATCCTCCATCCTATCCTATACTCGATCCTATCCAATCCCCTATCATATCCTCTATCCTATCCTATCCTGTATCCTATCCAATCCCCTATCCTATCCTCTATCCTATCCTATCCTCTATCCTATCCTATCCTCTATCCTATCCTATCCTCTATCCTATCCTATCCTCTATCCTATCCTCTATCCTATCCTATCCTATCCTCTATCCTATCCTATCCTCTATCCCATCCTATCCTCTATCCTATCCTATCCTCTATCCTATCCTATCCTCTATCCTATCCTATCCTCTATCCTATCCTATCCTCTATCCTATCCTATCCTCTATCCTATCCTATCCTCTATCCTATCCTCTATCCTATACTATCCTCTATCCAATCCAATCCTCTATCCTATCCTATCCTCTATCCTATCCTATCCTCTATCCTATCCTATCCTATCCTCAATCCTATCCTATCCACTATCCTATCGTATACTCGATCCTATCCAATCCCCTATCCTATCCTCCATCCTATCCTATCCTCTATCGTATCCTATCCTCTATCCTATCCAATCCCCTATCCTATCCTCTATCCTATCCTATTCTTTATCCTATGCTCTATCCTATCCAATACCCTATCGTTTCCTCTATCCTATCCTCTATCCTATCCTATCCTCTATCCTATCCTATCCTCTATCCTATCCTCTATCCTATCCTATCCTCTATAATATCCTATCCTCTATCCTATCCTATCCTCAATCCTATCCTGTCCTCTATCCTATCCTATCCTCTATCCTATCCTATCCTCTATCCTATCCTATCCTCTATCCTATCCTATCCTCTATCCTATCCAATCACCTATCCGATCCTCTATCCTATCCTATCCTCAATCCTATCCTATCCTCTATCCTATCCTATCCTCTATCCTATCCTATCCTCTATCGTATCCTATCCTCTATCCTATCCAATCCCCTATCCTATCCTCTATCCGATCCTATCCTCTATCCTATCCTATCCTCTATAATATCGTATCCTCTATCCTATCCTATCCTATACTCGATCCTATCCAATCCCCTATCCTATCCTCCATCCTATCCTATCCTCTATCCTATCCTATCCTCTATCCTATCCTATCCTCTATCCTATCCTATCCTCCATCCTATCCTATCCTGTATCCTATCCTATCCTCTATCCTATCCTACCCTATCCTATCCTCTATCCTATCCTATCCTCTATCCTATACTATCCTCTATCCTATACTATCCTCTATCCTATCCTATCCGCTATCCTATCCTATCCTCTATCCTATCCTTTCCTCTATCCTATACTATCCTCAATCCTATCCTATCCTCTATCCTATCCTATCCTCTATCCAACCTAACCTCTATCCTATCCTATCCTCTATCCTATCCTATCCTCTATCCTATCCTATCCTCTATCCTATCCTATCCTCTATCCTATCCTATCCTCTATCCTATCCTATCCTCTATCCTATCCTATCCTCTATCCTATCCTATCCTCTATCCTATCCTATCCTCTATCCTATCCTATCCTCTATCCTATCCTATCCTCTATCCTATCCTCTATCCTATCCTATCCTATCCTCTATCCTATCCTATCCTCTATCCCATCCTATCCTCTATCCTATCCTATCCTCTATCCTATCCTATCCTCTATCCTATCCTATCCTCTATCCTATCCTATCCTCTATCCTATCCTATCCTCTATCCTATCCTATCCTCTATCCTATCCTATCCTCTATCCTATCCTATCCTCTATCCTATCCTCTATCCTATACTATCCTCTATCCAATCCAAACCTCTATCCTATCCTATCCTCTATCCTATCCTATCCTCTATCCTATCCTATCCTATCCTCAATCCTATCCTATCCACTATCCTATCCTATACTCGATCCTATCCAATCCCCTATCCTATCCTCCATCCTATCCTATCCTCTATCGTATCCTATCCTCTATCCTATCCAATCCCCTATCCTATCCTCTATCCTATCCTATTCTTTATCCTATGCTCTATCCTATCCAATACCCTATCGTTTCCTCTATCCTATCCTCTATCCTATCCTATTCTTTATCCTATGCTCTATCCTATCCAATACCCTATCGTTTCCTCTATCCTATCCTCTATCCTATCCTATTCTTTATCCTATGCTCTATCCTATCCAATACCCTATCGTTTCCTCTATCCTATCCTATCCTCTATAATATCGTATCCTCTATGCTATCCTATCCTCTATCCTATCCTATCCTCTATCCTATCCTATCCTCTATCCTATACTATCTTCTATCCTATCCTATCCTCTATCCTATCCAATCCCCTATCCTATCCTCTATCCTATCCTATCCTCTATCCTATCCTATCCTCTATCCTATCCTATCCTCTATCCTATCCAATCCCCTATCCGATCCTCTATCCTATCATATCCTCTATCCTATCCTATCCTGTATCCTATCCAATCCCCTATCCTATCCGCTATCCTATCCTATCCTCTATCCTATCCTATCCTCTAACCTATCCAATCCTATATCCTATCCTCTATCCTATCCTATCCTCTATCCTATCCTTTCCTCTATCCTATCCAATCCCCTATCCTATCCTCTATCCGATCCTATCCTCTATCCTATCCTATCCTCTATAATATCGTATCCTCTATCCTATCCTATCCTATACTCGATCCTATCCAATCCCCTATCCTATCCTCCATCCTATCCTATCCTCTATCCTATCATATCCTCTATCCTATACTATCCTCTATCCTATCCTATCCTCTATCCTATCCAATCACCTATCCGATCCTCTATCCTATCCTTTCCTCTATCCTATCCTATCCTCAATCCTATCCTATCCTCTACCCTATCCTATCCTCTATCCTATCCTCTATCCTATCCTATCCTCTATCCTACCCAATCCCCTAACCTATCCTCTATCCTATCCTATCCGCTATCGTATCCTATCCTCTATCCTATCCAATCCTATATCCTATCCTATCCGCTATCCTATCCCATCCTCTATCCTATCCTATCCTCTATCCTATCCTATCCTCTATAATATCCTATCCTCTATCCTATCCTATCCTATCCTCTATCCTATCCTATCCTCTATCCTATCCTATCCTCTATCCTATCCTATCCTCTATCCTATCCTCTATCCTATCCTATCCTCTATCCTATCCAATCCCCTAACCTATCCTCTATCCTATCCTCTATCGTCTCCTGTCCTCTATCCTATACAATCCCCTATCCTATCCTCTATCCTATCCTATCCTCTATCCTATCCTATCCTCTTTCCTATCCTATCCTCTATCCTATCCTATCTTCTATCCTATCCTCTCATCTAATCTATCCACTATCGTATCCTATCCTCTATCCTATCCAATCCTATATCCTATCCTCTATCCAATCCAATCCTCTATCCTATCCTATCCTCTATCCTATCCTATCCTCTATCCTATCCTATCCTCTATCCTATCCTATCCTCTATCCTATCCTATCCTCTATGCTATCCTATCCTCTATCCTATACTATCCTCTATCCTATCCTATCCTCTATCCTATCCAATCACCTATCCGATCCTCTATCCTATCCTTTCCTCTATCCTATACTATCCTCAATCGTATCCTATCCTCTATCCTATCCTATCCTCTATCCTATCCAATCCCCTATCCGATCCTCTATCCTATCATATCCTCTATCCTATCCTATCCTCTATCCTATCCTATCCTCTATCCTATCCTGTCCTCTATCCTATCCTATCCTCTTTCCTATCCTATCCTCTATCCTATCCTATCTTCTATCCTATCCTCTCATCTAATCTATCCACTATCGTATCCTATCCTCTATCCTATCCAATCCTATATCCTATCCTCTATCCAATCCAATCCTCTATCCTATCCTATCCTCTATCCTATCCTATCCTCTATCCTATCCTATCCTCTATCCTATCCTATCCTCTATCCTATCCTATCCTCTATCCTATCCTATCCTCTATGCTATCCTATCCTCTATCCTATACTATCCTCTATCCTATCCTATCCTCTATCCTATCCAATCACCTATCCGATCCTCTATCCTATCCTTTCCTCTATCCTATACTATCCTCAATCGTATCCTATCCTCTATCCTATCCTATCCTCTATCCTATCCAATCCCCTATCCGATCCTCTATCCTATCATATCCTCTATCCTATCCTATCCTCTATCCTATCCTATCCTCTATCCTATCCTATCCTCTATCCTATCCTATCCTCTATCCTATCCTCTCATCTAATCTATCCACTATCGTATTCTATCCTCTATCCTATCCAATCCTATATCCTATCCTCTATCCAATCCAATCCTCTATCCTATCCTATCCTCTATCCTATCCTATCCTCTATCCTATCCTATCCTCTATCCTATCCTATCCTCAATCCTATCCTATCCTCTATCCTATCCTATCCTCTATCCTATCCTATCCTCTATCCTATCCTATCTTCTATCCTATCCTCTCATCTAATCTATCCACTATCGTATCCTATACTCTATTCTATCCAATCCTATATCCTATCCTGTATCCAATCCAATCCTCTATCCTATCCTATCCTCTATCCTATCCGATCCTCTATCCTATCCTATCCTCTATCCTATCCTATCCTCTATCCTATCCTATCCTCTATAATATCCTATCCTCTATCGTATCCTATCCCCTATCCTATCCTCTATCCTATCCTATCCTCTATCCTATCCTATCCTCTATCCTATCCTATCCTCTATCCTATCCTATCCTCTATCCTATCCTATCCGCTATCCTATCCTCTATTCGATCCTCGCCACTATAATATCGTATCCTCTATCTTATCCTATTCTCAATTCTATTCTATCCTCTATCGTATCCTATCCTCTATCCTATCCAATCCTATGTCCTATACTCTATCGTATCGTATTCTCTATCCTATCCTATCCTCCATCCTATCCGATCCTCTATCTTATCCTATCCTCTATAGTATCCTATCCTCTATCCTATTCTATATTCTATCCTATCCTATCCTCTATCCTATACTATCCTCTATAATATCCTATCCTCTATCGTATTCTATCCTCTATCCTATCCTATCCTCTATCCTATCCTATCCTCTACCCTATCCTATCCTCTATCCTATCCTATCCTCTATCCTATACTATCCTCTATCCTATCCTATCCTCTATCCTATCCAATCACCTATCCGATCCTCTATCCTATCCTTTCCTCTATCCTATACTATCCTCAATCGTATCCTATCCTCTATCCTATCCTATCCTCTATCCTATCCAATCCCCTATCCGATCCTCTATCCTATCATATCCTCTATCCTATCCTATCCTCTATCCTATCCTATCCTCTATCCTATCCTATCCTCTATCCTATCCTGTCCTCTATCCTATCCTATCCTCTATCCTATCCTATCCTCTATCCTATCCTATACTCTATCCTATCCTATCCTCTATCCTATACTATCCTCAATCCTATCCTATCCTCTATCCTATCCTATCCTCTATCCTATCCAATCACCTATCCGATCCTCTATCCTATCCTTTCCTCTATCCTATACTATCCTCAATCCTATCCTATCCTCTATCCTATCCTATCCTCTATAATATCGTATCCTCTATCCTATCCTATACTCTATCCTATCCTATCCTATCCTCTATCCTATAATATCCTCTATCCTATCCTATCCTCTATCCTATCCTATCCTCTATCCTATCCTATCCTCTATCCTATCCTATCCTCTATCCTATACTATCCTCTATCCTATCCAATCACCTATCCGATCCTCTATCCTATCCTTTCCTCTATCCTATCCTATCCTCAATCCTATCCTACACTCTATCCTATCCTATCCTCTATCCTATCCAATCCCCTATCCTATCCTCTATCCTATCCTATCCTCTATCGTATCCTATCCTCTATCCTATCCAATCCTATATCCTATCCTATCCGCTATCCTATCCGATCCTCTATCCTATCCTATCCTCTATCCTATCCTATCCTCTATAATATCCTATCCTCTATCCTATCCTATCCTCAATCCTATCCTATCCTCTATCCTGTCCTATCCTCTATCCTATCCTATCCTCTATCCTATCCTATCCTCTATCCTATCGTATCCTCTATCCTATCCTATCCTCTATCCTATCCTATCCTCTATCCTATCCTATCCTCTATCCTATCCTATCCTCTATCCTATACTATCCTCTATCCTATCCTATCCGCTATCCTATCCTATCCTCTATCCTATACTATCCTCAATCCTATCCTATCCTCTATCCTATCCTATCCTCTATCCTATTCTATACTCTATCCAACCTAACCTCTATCCTATCCTATCCTCTATCCTATCCTATCCTCTATCCTATCCTATCCTCTATCCTATCCTATCCTCTATCCTATCCTATCCTCTATCCCATCCTATCCTCTATCCTATCCTATCCTCTATCCTATCCTATCCTCTATCCTATCCTATCCTCTATCCTATCCTATCCTCTATCCTATCCTATCCTCTATCCTATCCTATCCTCTATCCTATCCTATCCTCTATCCTATCCTATCCTCTATCCTATCCTATCCTCTATAATATCCTATCCTCTATCCTATCCTATCCTCAATCCTATCCTGTCCTCTATCCTATCCTATCCTCTATCCTATCCTATCCTCTATCCTATCCTATCCTCTATCCTATCCTATCCTCTATCCTATCCAATCACCTATCCGATCCTCTATCCTATCCTATCCTCAATCCTATCCTATCCTCTATCCTATCCTATCCTCTATCCTATCCTATCCTTTATCGTATCCTATCCTCTATCCTATCCAATCCCCTATCCTATCCTCTATCCGATCCTATCCTCTATCCTATCCTATCCTCTATAATATCGTATCCTCTATCCTATCCTATCCTATACTCGATCCTATCCAATCCCCTATCCTATCCTCCATCCTATCCTATCCTCTATCCTATCCTATCCTCTATCCTATCCTATCCTCTATCCTATCCTATCCTCCATCCTATCCTATCCTGTATCCTATCCTATCCTCTATCCTATCCTACCCTATCCTATCCTCTATCCTATCCTATCCTCTATCCTATACTATCCTCTATCCTATACTATCCTCTATCCTATCCTATCCGCTATCCTATCCTATCCTCTATCCTATCCTTTCCTCTATCCTATACTATCCTCAATCCTATCCTATCCTCTATCCTATCCTATCCTCTATCCAACCTAACCTCTATCCTATCCTATCCTCTATCCTATCCTATCCTCTATCCTATCCTATCCTCTATCCTATCCTATCCTCTATCCTATCCTATCCTCTATCCTATCCTATCCTCTATCCTATCCTATCCTCTATCCTATCCTATCCTCTATCCTATCCTATCCTCTATCCTATCCTATCCTCTATCCTATCCTCTATCCTATCCTATCCTATCCTCTATCCTATCCTATCCTCTATCCCATCCTATCCTCTATCCTATCCTATCCTCTATCCTATCCTATCCTCTATCCTATCCTATCCTCTATCCTATCCTATCCTCTATCCTATCCTATCCTCTATCCTATCCTATCCTCTATCCTATTCTCTATCCTATACTATCCTCTATCCAATCCAATCCTCTATCCTATCCTATCCTCTATCCTATCCTATCCTCTATCCTATCCTATCCTCTATCCTATCCTATCCTATCCTCAATCCTATCCTATCCACTATCCTATCCTATACTCGATCCTATCCAATCCCCTATCCTATCCTCCATCCTATCCTATCCTCTATCGTATCCTATCCTCTATCCTATCCAATCCCCTATCCTATCCTCTATCCTATCCTATTCTTTATCCTATGCTCTATCCTATCCAATACCCTATCGTTTCCTCTATCCTATCCTCTATCCTATCCTATTCTTTATCCTATGCTCTATCCTATCCAATACCCTATCGTTTCCTCTATCCTATCCTCTATCCTATCCTATTCTTTATCCTATGCTCTATCCTATCCAATACCCTATCGTTTCCTCTATCCTATCCTATCCTCTATAATATCGTATCCTCTATGCTATCCTATCCTCTATCCTATCCTATCCTCTATCCTATCCTATCCTCTATCCTATACTAT
Source organism: Halictus rubicundus (assembly GCF_050948215.1). Lineage (NCBI taxonomy): Eukaryota > Metazoa > Arthropoda > Insecta > Hymenoptera > Halictidae > Halictus > Halictus rubicundus. Next base: position 65,721 of record NW_027488868.1, read on the forward strand.
CTTCTATCCTATCCTATCCTCTATCCTATCCAATCCCCTATCCTATCCTCTATCCTATCCTATCCTCTATCCTATCCTATCCTCTATCCTATCCAATCCCCTATCCGATCCTCTATCCTATCATATCCTCTATCCTATCCTATCCTGTATCCTATCCAATCCCCTATCCTATCCGCTATCCTATCCTATCCTCTATCCTATCCTATCCTCTAACCTATCCAATCCTATATCCTATCCTCTATCCTATCCTATCCTCTATCCTATCCTTTCCTCTATCCTATCCAATCCCCTATCCTATCCTCTATCCGATCCTATCCTCTATCCTATCCTATCCTCTATAATATCGTATCCTCTATCCTATCCTATCCTATACTCGATCCTATCCAATCCCCTATCCTATCCTCCATCCTATCCTATCCTCTATCCTATCATATCCTCTAACCTATCCAATCCTATATCCTATCCTCTATCCTATCCTATCCTCTATCCTATCCTTTCCTCTATCCTATCCAATCCCCTATCCTATCCTCTATCCGATCCTATCCTCTATCCTATCCTATCCTCTATAATATCGTATCCTCTATCCTATCCTATCCTATACTCGATCCTATCCAATCCCCTATCCTATCCTCCATCCTATCCTATCCTCTATCCTATCATATCCTCTATACTATACTATCCTCTATCCTATCCTATCCTCTATCCTATCCAATCACCTATCCGATCCTCTATCCTATCCTTTCCTCTATCCTATCCTATCCTCAATCCTATCCTATCCTCTACCCTATCCTATCCTCTATCCTATCCTCTATCCTATCCTATCCTCTATCCTACCCAATCCCCTAACCTATCCTCTATCCTATCCTATCCTCTATCGTATCCTATCCTCTATCCTATCCAATCCTATATCCTATCCTATCCGCTATCCTATCCCATCCTCTATCCTATCCTATCCTCTATCCTATCCTATCCTCTATAATATCCTATCCTCTATCCTATCCTATCCTATCCTCTATCCTATCCTATCCTCTATCCTATCCTATCCTCTATCCTATCCTATCCTCTATCCTATCCTCTATCCTATCCTATCCTCTATCCTATCCAATCCCCTAACCTATCCTCTATCCTATCCTCTATCGTCTCCTGTCCTCTATCCTATACAATCCCCTATCCTATCCTCTATCCTATCCTATCCTCTATCCTATCCTATCCTCTTTCCTATCCTATCCTCTATCCTATCCTATCTTCTATCCTATCCTCTCATCTAATCTATCCACTATCGTATCCTATCCTCTATCCTATCCAATCCTATATCCTATCCTCTATCCAATCCAATCCTCTATCCTATCCTATCCTCTATCCTATCCTATCCTCTATCCTATCCTATCCTCTATCCTATCCTATCCTCTATCCTATCCTATCCTCTATCGTATCCTATCCTCTATCCTATCCAATCACCTATCCGATCCCCTATCCTATCCTTTCCTCTATCCTATCCTATCATCAATCCTATTCTATCCTCTATCCTATCCTATCCTCTATCCTATTCTATACTCTATCCTATCCTACCCGCTATCCTATCCTCTATCCTATCCAATCCCCTATCCGATCCTCTATCCTATCATATCCTCTATCCTATCCTATCCTCTATCCTATCCTATCCTCTATCCTATCCTATCCTATCCTCTATCCTATCCTATCCTCTATCCTATCTTATCCTCTATCCTATCCTATCCTCTATCCTATCCTATCCTCTATCCTATCCTATCCTCTATCCTATACAATCCACTATCCTATCCTCTATCCTATCCTCTACCCTATCCTATCCTCTATCCTATCCTATCTTCTATCCTATCCAATCACCTATCCGATCCTCTATCCTATCCTATCCTCTATCCTATCCTATCCTATCCTCTATCCTATCCTATCCTCTATCCTATCTTATCATCTATCCTATCCTATCCTCTATCCTATCCTATCCTCTATCCTATCCTATCCTCTATCCTATACAATCCACTATCCTATCCTCTATCCTATCCTCTACCCTATCCTATCCTCTATCCTATCCTATCTTCTATCCTATCCAATCACCTATCCGATCCTCTATCCTATCCTTTCCTCTATCCTATACTATCCTCAATCGTATCCTATCCTCTATCCTATCCTATCCTCTATCCTATCCTATCCTCTATCCTATCCTATCCTCTATCCTATACTATCCTCTATCCTATCCTATCCTCTATCCTATACAATCCACTATCCTATACTATCCTCTATCCTATCCTATCCTCTATCCTATACAATCCACTATCCTATCCTCTATCCTATCCTCTACCCTATCCTATCCTCTATCCTATCCTATCTTCTATCCTATCCTATCATCTATCCTATCCTCTATCGTATCCTATCCTCTATCCTATCCTCTATCCTATCTTATCCTCTATCCTATCCTATCCTCTATCCTATCCTATCCTCTATCCTATCCTATCCTCTATCCTATCCTATCCTCTATCCTATCCTATCCTCTATCCTATCCTATCCTCTATCCTATCCTATCCTCTATCCTATCCTATCCTCTATCCTATCCTATCCTCTATCCTATCCTATCCTCTATAATATCCTATCCTCTATCGTATTCTATCCTCTATCCTATCCTATCCTCTATCCTATCCGATCCTCTATCCTATCATATCCTCTATCCTATCCTATCCTCTATCCTATCCAATCCCCTAACCTATCCTCTATCCTATCCTCTATCGTCTCCTGTCCTCTATCCTATACAATCCCCTATCCTATCCTCTATCCTATCCTATCCTCTATCCTATCCTATCCTCTTTCCTATCCTATCCTCTATCCTATCCTATCTTCTATCCTATCCTCTCATCTAATCTATCCACTATCCTATCCTATCCTCTATCCTATCCTATCCTCTATCCTATCCTATCCTCAATCCTATCCTCTATCCTATCCTATCCTCTATCCTATCCTATCCTCTATCCTATCCGATCCTCTATCCTATCATATCCTCTATCCTATCCTATCCTCTATCCTATCCTATCCTCTATCCTATCCTATCCTCTATCCTATCCTATCCTCAATCCTATCCTCTATCCTATCCTATCCTCTATCCTATCCTATCCTCTATCCTATCCTATCCTCTATCCTATCCTATCCTCTATCCTATCTTATACTCTATCCTATCCTATCCTCTATCCTATACTATCCTCAATCCTATCCTATCCTCTATCCTATCCTATCCTCTATCCTATCCAATCACCTATCCTATCCTCTATCCTATCCTATCCTCTATCCTATCCTATCCTCAATCCTATCCTATCCTCTATCCTATCCTATCCTCTATCCTATCCAATCCCCTATCCTATCCTCTATCCTATCCTATCCTCTATCCTATCCTATCCTCTATCCTATCCTTTCCTCTATCCTATCCTATCCTCTATCCTATCCTATCCTCTATGCTATCCTATCCTCTATCCTATACTATCCTCTATCCTATCCTATCCTCTATCCTATCCTATCCTCTATCCTATCCTATCCTCTATAATATCCTATCCTCTATCGTATTCTATCCTCTATCCTATCCTATCCTCTATCCTATCCGATCCTCTATCCTATCCTTTCCTCTATCCTATCCTATCATCAATCCTATTCTATCCTCTATCCTATCCTATCCTCTATCCTATTCTATACTCTATCCTATCCTATCCGCTATCCTATCCTCTATCCTATCCAGTCCCCTATCCGATCCTCTATCCTATCATATCCTCTATCCTATCCTATCCTCTATCCTATCCTATCCTCTATCCTATCCTATCCTCTATCCTATCTTATCCTCTATCCTATCCTATCCTCTATCCTATCCTATCCTCTATCCTATCCTATCCTCTATCCTATACTATCCTCTATCCTATCCTATCCTCTATCCTATACAATCCACTATCCTATACTATCCTCTATCCTATCCTATCCTCTATCCTATACAATCCACTATCCTATCCTCTATCCTATCCTCTATCCTATCCTCTATCCTATCCTATCCTCTATCCTATCCTATCTTCTATCCTATCCTATCATCTATCCTATCCTCTATCGTATCCTATCCTCTATCCTATCCAATCCTATATCCTATCCTCTATCCTATCCTATCCTCTATCCTATCCTATCCTCTATCCTATCCTATCCTCTATCCTATCCTATCCTCTATAATATCCTATCCTCTATCGTATTCTATCCTCTATCCTATCCTATCCTCTATCCTATCCGATCCTCTATCCTATCATATCCTCTATCCTATCCTATCCTCTATCCTATCCGATCCTCTATCCTATCATATCCTCTATCCTATCCTATCCTCTATCTTATCCTATCTTCTATCCTATCCTATCATCTATCCTATCCTCTATCGTATCCTATCCTCTATCCTATCCAATCCTATATCCTATCCTCTATCCTATCCTATCCTCTATCCTATCCTATCCTCTATCCTATCCTATCCTCTATCCTATCCTATCCTCTATAATATCCTATCCTCTATCGTATTCTATCCTCTATCCTATCCTATCCTCTATCCTATCCGATCCTCTATCCTATCATATCCTCTATCCTATCCTATCCTCTATCCTATCCTATCCTCTATCCTATCCTATCCTCTATCCTATCCTATCCTCTATCCTATCCTATCCTCTATCCTATCCTATCCTCTATCCTATCCTATCCTCTATCCTATCCTATCCTCTATCCTATGCTATCCTCTATCCTATCCTATCCTATCCTCTATCCTATCCGATCCTCTATCCTATCATATCCTCTACCCTATCCTATCCTCTATCCTATCCTATCCTCTATGCTTTCCTATCCTCTATCCTATACTATCCTCTATCCTATCCTATCCTCTATCCTATCCAATCACCTATCCGATCCTCTATCCTATCCTTTCCTCTATCCTATACTATCCTCAATCCTATCCTATCCTCTATCCTATCCTATCCTCTATCCTATCCAATCCCCTATCCGATCCTCTATCCTATCATATCCTCTATCCTATCCTATCCTTTATCCTATCCTATCCTCTATCCTATCCTATCATCAATCCTATCCTCTATCCTATCCAATCCCCTATCCGATCCTCTATCCTATCCTATCCTCTATCCTATCCTATCCTCTATCCTATCCTATCCTCTATCCTATCCTATCCTCTATCCTATCCTATCCTCTATCCTATCCTATCCTCTATCCTATCCTATCCTCTATCCTATCCTATCCTATCCTCTATCCTATCCTATCCTCTATCCTATACTATCCTCTATCCTATCCTATCCTCTATCCTATCCTATCCTCTATCCTATCCTATCCTCTATCCTATCCTATCCTCTATCCTATCCTATCCTCTATCCTATACTATCCTCTATCCTATCCCATCCTCTATCCTATCCAATCACCTATCCGATCCTCTATCCTATCCTTTCCTCCATCCTATCCTATCATCAATCCTATTCTATACTCTATCCTATCCTATCCGCTATCCTATCCTCTATCCTATCCAATCCCCTATCCGATCCTCTATCCTATCCTATCCTCTATCCTATCCTATCCTCTATCCTATCCTATCCTCTATCCTATCCTATCCTCTATCCTATCCTATCCTATCCTCTATCCTATCCTATCCTATCCTCTATCCTATCCTATCCTCTATCCTATCTTATCCTCTATCCTATCCTATCCTCTATAATATCGTATCCTCTATCCTATCCTATCCTCTATCCTATCCTATCCTCTATCCTATCCTATCCTCTATCCTATCCTATCCTCTATCCTATACAATCCTCTATCCTATCCTATCCTATCCTCTATCCTATCCTATCCTCTATCCTATCCTATCATCTATCCTATCCACTATCGTATCCTACCCTCTAACCTATCCAATCCTATATAGTATCCTCTATCCTATCCTATCCTCTATCCTATCCTATCCTCTATGCTATCCTATCCTCTATCCTATACTATCCTCTATCTTATCCTATCCTCTATCCTATCCTATCCTCTATGCTATCCTATCCTCTATCCTATACTATCCTCTATCCTATCCTATCCTCTATCCTATCCAATCACCTATCCGATCCTCTATCCTATCCTTTCCTCTATCCTATACTATCCTCAATCCTATCCTATCCTCTATCCTATCCTATCCTATCCTCTATCCTATCCTATCCTCTATCCTATACTATCCTCTATCCTATCCTATCCTCTATCCTATCCTATCCTCTATCCTATCCTATCCGATCCTCTATCCTATCATATCCTCTATCCTATCCTATCCTCTATCCTATCCTATCCTCTATCCTATCCTATCCTCTATCCTATCCTATCCTATCCTCTATCCTATCCTATCCTCTATCCTATCTTATCCTCTATCCTATCCTATCCTCTATAATATCGTATCCTCTATCCAATCCTATACTCTATCCTATCCTATCCTATCCTCTATCTTATAATATCCTCTATCCTATCCTATCCTCTATCCTATCCTATCCTCTATCCTATCCTATCCTCTATCCTATCCTATCCTCTATCCTATCCTATCCTCTATCCTATCCTATCCTCTATCCTATCCTATCCTCTATCCTATCCTATCCTCTATCCTATCCTATCCTCTTTCCTATCCTATCCTCTATCCTATCCTATCCTCTATGCTATCCTATCCTCTATCCTATACTATCCTCTATCCTATCCTATCCTCTATCCTATCCTATCCTCTATGCTATCCTATCCTCTATCCTATACTATCCTCTATCCTATCCTATCCTCTATCCTATCCAATCACCTATCCGATCCTCTATCCTATCCTTTCCTCTATCCTATACTATCCTCAATCCTATCCTATCCTCTATCCTATCCTATCCTCAATCCTATCCAATCCCCTATCCGATCCTCTATCCTATCATATCCTCTATCCTATCCTATCCTCTATCCTATCCTATCCTTTATCCTATCCTATCCTCTATCCTATCCTATCCTCTATCCTATCCTATCCTCTATCCTATTCTATCCTCTATCCTATCCTATCCTATCCTCTATCCTATCCTATCCTCTATCCTATACTATCCTTTATCCTATCCTATCCTCTATCCTATCCTATCCTCTATCCTATCCTATCCTCTATCCTATCCTATTCTCTATCCTATCCTATCCTCTATCCTATACTATCCTCTATCCTATCCCATCCTCTATCCTATCCAATCACCTATCCGATCCTCTATCCTATCCTTTCCTCTATCCTATCCTATCATCAATCCTATTCTATCCTCTATCCTATAATATCCTCTATCCTATCCTATCCTCTATCCTATCCTATCCTATCCTCTATCCTATCCTATCCTATCCTCTATCCTATCCTATCCTCTATCCTATCTTATCCTCTATCCTATCCGATCCTCTATAATATCGTATCCTCTATCCAATCCTATACTCTATCCTATCCTATCCTATCCTCTATCTTATAATATCCTCTATCCTATCCTATCCTCTATCCTATCCTATCCTCTATCCTATCCTATCCTCTATCCTATCCTATCCTCTATCCTATCCTATCCTCTATCCTATCCTATCCTCTATCCTATCCTATCCTCTATCCTATCCTATCCTCTATCCTATCCTATCCTCTATCCTATCCTATCCTCTATCCTATCCTATCCTCTATGCTATCCTATCCTCTATCCTATACTATCCTCTATCCTATCCTATCCTCTATCCTATCCTATCCTCTATGCTATCCTATCCTCTATCCTATACTATCCTCTATCCTATCCTATCCTCTATCCTATCCAATCACCTATCCGATCCTCTATCCTATCCTTTCCTCTATCCTATACTATCCTCAATCCTATCCTATCCTCTATCCTATCCTATCCTCAATCCTATCCAATCCCCTATCCGATCCTCTATCCTATCATATCCTCTATCCTATCCTATCCTCTATCCTATCCTATCCTTTATCCTATCCTATCCTCTATCCTATCCTATCCTCTATCCTATCCTATCCTCTATCCTATTCTATCCTCTATCCTATCCTATCCTATCCTCTATCCTATCCTATCCTCTATCCTATACTATCCTTTATCCTATCCTATCCTCTATCCTATCCTATCCTCTATCCTATCCTATCCTCTATCCTATCCTATTCTCTATCCTATCCTATCCTCTATCCTATACTATCCTCTATCCTATCCCATCCTCTATCCTATCCAATCACCTATCCGATCCTCTATCCTATCCTTTCCTCTATCCTATCCTATCATCAATCCTATTCTATCCTCTATCCTATAATATCCTCTATCCTATCCTATCCTCTATCCTATCCTATCCTATCCTCTATCCTATCCTATCCTATCCTCTATCCTATCCTATCCTCTATCCTATCTTATCCTCTATCCTATCCGATCCTCTATAATATCGTATCCTCTATCCAATCCTATACTCTATCCTATCCTATCCTATCCTCTATCTTATAATATCCTCTATCCTATCCTATCCTCTATCCTATCCTATCCTCTATTCTATCCTATCCTCTATCCTATCCTATCCTCTATCCTATCCTATCCTCTATCCTATCCTATCCTCTATCCTATCCTATCCTATCCTCTATCCTATCCTATCCTATCCTCTATCCTATCCTATCCTCTATCCTATCTTATCCTCTATCCTATCCTATCCTCTATAATATCGTATCCTCTATCCAATCCTATACTCTATCCTATCCTATCCTATCCTCTATCTTATAATATCCTCTATCCTATCCTATCCTCTATCCTATCCTATCCTCTATTCTATCCTACCCTCTATCCTATCCTATCCTCTATCCTATCCTATCCTCTATCCTATCCTATCCTCTATCCTATTCTATCCTCTATCCTATCCTATCCTCTATCCTATCCTCTATCCTATCCTCTATCCTATCCTCTATCCTATCCTATCATCTATCCTATCCTATCCTCTATCCTATCCTATCCTCTAACCTATCCTCTCATCTAATCTATCCACTATCGTATTCTATCCTCTATACTATCCAATCCTATATCCTATCCTCTATCCAATCCAATCCTCTATCCTATCCTATCCTCTATCCTATCCTATTATCTATCCTATCCTATCCTCTATCCTATCCTATCCTCTATAATATCGTATCCTCTATCGTATCCTATCCTCTATCCTATCCTATCCTCTATCCTATCCGATCCTCTATCCTATCATATCCTCTATCCTATCCTATCCTCTATCCTATCCTGTCCTCTATCCTATCCTATCCTCTATCCTATCCTATCCTCAATCCTATCCTCTATCCTCTATCATATCCTATCCTCTATCCTATCCTATCCTCTATCCTATCCTATCCTCTATCCTATCCTATCCTCTATCCTATCCTATACTCTATCCTATCCTATCCTCTATCCTATACTATCCTCAATCCTATCCTATCCTCTATCCTATCCTATCCTCTATCCTATCCAATCACCTATCCGATCCTCTATCCTATCCTTTCCTCTATCCTATACTATCCTCAATCCTATCCTATCCTCTATCCTATCCTATCCTCTATCCTATCCTATCCTCTATCCTATCCAATCCCCTATCCGATCCTCTATCCTATCATATCCTCTATCCTATCCTATTCTCTATCCTAACCTATCCTCTATCCTATCCTATCCTCTATCCTATCCTATAAAATCCTCTATCCTATCCTATCCTCTATCCTATCTTATCCTCTATTCTATCCTATCCTCTATAATATCCTATCCTCTATCCTATCCTATCCTCAATCCTATCCTATCCTCTATCCTATTCTATCCTCTATCCTATCATATCCTCTATCCTATCCTCTATCCTATCCTCTATCCTATCCTCTATCCTATCCTATCATCTATCCTATCCTATCCTCTATCCTATCCTATCCTCTATCCTATCCTATCCTCTATCCTATCCTATCCTCTATCCTATCCTATCCTCTATCCTATCCTATCCTCTATCCTATCCTATCCTCTATAATATCCTATCCTCTATCGTATTCTATCCTCTATCCTATCCTATCCTCTATCCTATCCGATCCTCTATCCTATCATATCCTCTATCCTATCCTATCCTCTATCCTATCCTATCTTCTATCCTATCCTATCATCTATCCTATCCTCTATCGTATCCTATCCTCTATCCTATCCGATCCTCTATCTTATCCTATCCTCTATCCTATTCTATATTCTATCCTATCCTATCCTCTATCCTATACTATCCTCTATAATATCCTATCCTCTATCGTATTCTATCCTCTATCCTATCCTATCCTCTATCCTATCCGATCCTCTATCCTATCATATCCTCTATCCTATTCTATCCTCTATCCTATCTTATCCTCTATCCTATCCTATCCTCTATCCTATCCTATCCTCTATCCTATCCTATCCTCTATCCTATCCTATCCTCTACCCTATCCTATCCTCTATCCTATTCTATCCTCTATCCTATCCTATCCTCTATCCTATCCTATCCTCTATCCTATCCTATCCTCTATCCTATCCTATCCTCTATCCTATCTTATCCTCTATCCTATCCTATCCTATCCTCTATCCTATCCTATCCTCTATCCTATACTATCCTTTATCCTATCCTATCCTCTATCCTATCCTATCCTCTATCCTATCCTATCCTCTATCCTATCCTATTCTCTATCCTATCCTATCCTCTATCCTATACTATCCTCTATCCTATCCCATCCTCTATCCTATCCAATCACCTATCCGATCCTCTATCCTATCCTTTCCTCTATCCTATCCTATCATCAATCCTATTCTATCCTCTATCCTATAATATCCTCTATCCTATCCTATCCTCTATCCTATCCTATCCTATCCTCTATCCTATCCTATCCTATCCTCTATCCTATCCTATCCTCTATCCTATCTTATCCTCTATCCTATCCGATCCTCTATAATATCGTATCCTCTATCCAATCCTATACTCTATCCTATCCTATCCTATCCTCTATCTTATAATATCCTCTATCCTATCCTATCCTCTATCCTATCCTATCCTCTATTCTATCCTATCCTCTATCCTATCCTATCCTCTATCCTATCCTATCCTCTATCCTATCCTATCCTCTATCCTATCCTATCCTATCCTCTATCCTATCCTATCCTATCCTCTATCCTATCCTATCCTCTATCCTATCTTATCCTCTATCCTATCCTATCCTCTATAATATCGTATCCTCTATCCAATCCTATACTCTATCCTATCCTATCCTATCCTCTATCTTATAATATCCTCTATCCTATCCTATCCTCTATCCTATCCTATCCTCTATTCTATCCTACCCTCTATCCTATCCTATCCTCTATCCTATCCTATCCTCTATCCTATCCTATCCTCTATCCTATTCTATCCTCTATCCTATCCTATCCTCTATCCTATCCTCTATCCTATCCTCTATCCTATCCTCTATCCTATCCTATCATCTATCCTATCCTATCCTCTATCCTATCCTATCCTCTAACCTATCCTCTCATCTAATCTATCCACTATCGTATTCTATCCTCTATACTATCCAATCCTATATCCTATCCTCTATCCAATCCAATCCTCTATCCTATCCTATCCTCTATCCTATCCTATTATCTATCCTATCCTATCCTCTATCCTATCCTATCCTCTATAATATCGTATCCTCTATCGTATCCTATCCTCTATCCTATCCTATCCTCTATCCTATCCGATCCTCTATCCTATCATATCCTCTATCCTATCCTATCCTCTATCCTATCCTGTCCTCTATCCTATCCTATCCTCTATCCTATCCTATCCTCAATCCTATCCTCTATCCTCTATCATATCCTATCCTCTATCCTATCCTATCCTCTATCCTATCCTATCCTCTATCCTATCCTATCCTCTATCCTATCCTATCCTCTATCCTATCCTATACTCTATCCTATCCTATCCTCTATCCTATACTATCCTCAATCCTATCCTATCCTCTATCCTATCCTATCCTCTATCCTATCCAATCACCTATCCGATCCTCTATCCTATCCTTTCCTCTATCCTATACTATCCTCAATCCTATCCTATCCTCTATCCTATCCTATCCTCTATCCTATCCTATCCTCTATCCTATCCAATCCCCTATCCGATCCTCTATCCTATCATATCCTCTATCCTATCCTATTCTCTATCCTAACCTATCCTCTATCCTATCCTATCCTCTATCCTATCCTATAAAATCCTCTATCCTATCCTATCCTCTATCCTATCTTATCCTCTATTCTATCCTATCCTCTATAATATCCTATCCTCTATCCTATCCTATCCTCAATCCTATCCTATCCTCTATCCTATTCTATCCTCTATCCTATCATATCCTCTATCCTATCCTCTATCCTATCCTCTATCCTATCCTCTATCCTATCCTATCATCTATCCTATCCTATCCTCTATCCTATCCTATCCTCTATCCTATCCTATCCTCTATCCTATCCTATCCTCTATCCTATCCTATCCTCTATCCTATCCTATCCTCTATCCTATCCTATCCTCTATAATATCCTATCCTCTATCGTATTCTATCCTCTATCCTATCCTATCCTCTATCCTATCCGATCCTCTATCCTATCATATCCTCTATCCTATCCTATCCTCTATCCTATCCTATCTTCTATCCTATCCTATCATCTATCCTATCCTCTATCGTATCCTATCCTCTATCCTATCCGATCCTCTATCTTATCCTATCCTCTATCCTATTCTATATTCTATCCTATCCTATCCTCTATCCTATACTATCCTCTATAATATCCTATCCTCTATCGTATTCTATCCTCTATCCTATCCTATCCTCTATCCTATCCGATCCTCTATCCTATCATATCCTCTATCCTATTCTATCCTCTATCCTATCTTATCCTCTATCCTATCCTATCCTCTATCCTATCCTATCCTCTATCCTATCCTATCCTCTATCCTATCCTATCCTCTACCCTATCCTATCCTCTATCCTATTCTATCCTCTATCCTATCCTATCCTCTATCCTATCCTATCCTCTATCCTATCCTATCCTCTATCCTATCCTATCCTCTATCCTATCTTATCCTCTATCCTATCCTATCCTCTATAATATCGTATCCTCTATCCAATCCTATACTCTATCCTATCCTATCCTATCCTCTATCGTATTCTATCCTCTATCCTATCCTATCCTCTATCCTATCCGATCCTCTATCCTATCATATCCTCTATCCTATCCTATCCTCTATCCTATCCGATCCTCTATCCTATCATATCCTCTATCCTATCCTATCCTCTATCCTATCCTATCTTCTATCCTATCCTATCATCTATCCTATCCTCTATCGTATCCTATCCTCTATCCTATCCGATCCTCTATCTTATCCTATCCTCTATCCTATTCTATATTCTATCCTATCCTATCCTCTATCCTATACTATCCTCTATAATATCCTATCCTCTATCGTATTCTATCCTCTATCCTATCCTATCCTCTATCCTATCCGATCCTCTATCCTATCACATCCTCTATCCTATTCTATCCTCTATCCTATCTTATCCTCTATCCTATCCTATCCTCTATCCTATCCTATCCTCTATCCTATCCTATCCTCTATCCTATCCTATCCTCTACCCTATCCTATCCTCTATCCTATTCTATCCTCTATCCTATCCTATCCTCTATCCTATCCTATCCTCTATCCTATCCTATCCTCTATCCTATCCTATCCTCTACCCTATCCTATCCTCTATCCTATCCTATCCTCTATCCTATCCTATCCTCTATCCTATCCTATCCTCTATCCTATCCTATCCTCTATCCTATCCAATCCCCTATCCGATCCTCTATCCTATCATATCCTCTATCCTATCCTATCCTCTATCCTATCCTATCCTCTATCCTATCCTATCCTCTATCCTATCCTATCCTCTATCCTATCCTATCCTCTATCCTATCCTATCCTCTATCCTATCCTATCCTCTATCCTATCCTATCCTCTATCCTATCCTATCCTCTATCCTATCCTATCCTCTATCCTATCCTATCCTCTATCCTATCCTATCCTCTATCCTATCCTATCCTCTATCCTATCCTATCCTCTATCCTATCCTATCCTCTATCCTATCCTATCCTCTATCCTATCCTATCCTCTATCCTATCCTATCCTCTATCCTATCCTATCCTCTATCCTATCCTATCCTCTATCCTATCCTATCCTCTATCCTATCCTATCCTCTATCCTATCCTATCCTCTATCCTATCCTATCCTCTATCCTATCCTATCCTCTATCCTATCCTATCCTATCCTCTATCCTATCCTATCCTCTATCCTATCCGATCCTCTATCCTATCATATCCTCTATCCTATCCTATCCTCTATCCTATCCTATCTTCTATCCTATCCTATCATCTATCCTATCCTCTATCCTATCCTATCCTCTATCCTATACTATCCTCTATCCTATCCTATCCTCTATCCTATACAATCCACTATCCCATACTATCCTCTATCCTATCCTATCCTCTATCCTATACAATCCACTATCCTATCCTCTATCCTATCCTCTATCCTATCCTATCCTCTATCCTATCCTATCTTCTATCCTATCCTATCATCTATCCTATCCTCTATCGTATCCTATCCTCTATCCTATCCAATCCTATATCCTATCCTATCCTCTATCCTATCCTATCCTCTATCCTATCCTATCCTCTATCCTATCCTATCCTCTATCCTATCCTATCCTCTATCCTATCCTATCCTCTATCCTATCCTATCCTCTATCCTATCCTATCCTCTATAATATCCTATCCTCTATCGTATTCTATCCTCTATCCTATCCTATCCTCTATCCTATCCGATCCTCTATCCTATCATATCCTCTATCCTATCCTATCCTCTATCCTATCCGATCCTCTATCCTATCATATCCTCTATCCTATCCTATCCTCTATCCTATCCTATCTTCTATCCTATCCTATCATCTATCCTATCCTCTATCGTATCCTATCCTCTATCCTATCCGATCCCCTATCTTATCCTATCCTCTATCCTATTCTATATTCTATCCTATCCTATCCTCTATCCTATACTATCCTCTATAATATCCTATCCTCTATCGTATTCTATCCTCTATCCTATCCTATCCTCTATCCTATCCTATCTTCTATCCTATCCTATCATCTATCCTATCCTCTATCGTATCCTATCCTCTATCCTATCCAATCCTATATCCTATCCTCTATCCTATCCTATCCTCTATCCTATCCTATCCTCTATCCTATCCTATCCTCTATCCTATCCTATCCTCTATCCTATCCTATCCTCTATCCTATCCTATCCTCTATCCTATCCTATCCTCTATCCTATCCTATCCTCTATCCTATCCTATCCTCTATCCTATCCTATCCTCTATCCTATCCTATCCTCTATCCTATCCTATCCTATCCTCTATCCTATCCTATCCTCTATAATATCCTATCCTCTATCGTATTCTATCCTCTATCCTATCCTATCCTCTATCCTATCCGATCCTCTATCCTATCCGATCCTCTATCCTATTCTATATTCTATCCTATCCTATCCTCTATCCTATACTATCCTCTATAATATCCTATCCTCTATCGTATTCTATCCTCTATCCTATCCTATCCTCTATCCTATCCGATCCTCTATCCTATCATATCCTCTATCCTATTCTATCCTCTATCCTATCCTATCCTCTATCCTATCCTATCCTCTATCCTATCCTATCCTCTATCCTATCCTATCCTCTATGCTATCCTATCCTCTATCCTATCCTATCCTCTATCCTATCCTATCCTCTATCCTATCCTATCCTCTATCCTATCCTATCCTCTATAATATCCTATCCTCTATCGTATTCTATCCTCTATCCTATCCTATCCTCTATCCTATCCGATCCTCTATCCTATCATATCCTCTATCCTATCCTATCCTCTATCCTATCCGATCCTCTATCCTATCATATCCTCTATCCTATCCTATCCTCTATCCTATCCTATCTTCTATCCTATCCTATCATCTATCCTATCCTCTATCCTATCCTATCCTCTATCCTATACTATCCTCTATCCTATCCTATCCTCTATCCTATACAATCCACTATCCCATACTATCCTCTATCCTATCCTATCCTCTATCCTATACAATCCACTATCCTATCCTCTATCCTATCCTCTATCCTATCCTCTATCCTATCCTATCCTCTATCCTATCCTATCTTCTATCCTATCCTATCATCTATCCTATCCTCTATCGTATCCTATCCTCTATCCTATCCAATCCTATATCCTATCCTATCCTCTATCCTATCCTATCCTCTATCCTATCCTATCCTCTATCCTATCCTATCCTCTATCCTATCCTATCCTCTATCCTATCCTATCCTCTATCCTATCCTATCCTCTATAATATCCTATCCTCTATCGTATTCTATCCTCTATCCTATCCTATCCTCTATCCTATCCGATCCTCTATCCTATCATATCCTCTATCCTATCCTATCCTCTATCCTATCCGATCCTCTATCCTATCATATCCTCTATCCTATCCTATCCTCTATCCTATCCTATCTTCTATCCTATCCTATCATCTATCCTATCCTCTATCGTATCCTATCCTCTATCCTATCCGATCCTCTATCTTATCCTATCCTCTATCCTATTCTATATTCTATCCTATCCTATCCTCTATCCTATACTATCCTCTATAATATCCTATCCTCTATCGTATTCTATCCTCTATCCTATCCTATCCTCTATCCTATCCGATCCTCTATCCTATCATATCCTCTATCCTATTCTATCCTCTATCCTATCCTATCCTCTATCCTATCCTATCCTCTATCCTATCCTATCCTCTATCCTATCCTATCCTCTATCCTATCCTATCCTCTACCCTATCCTATCCTCTATCCTATTCTATCCTCTATCCTATATTATCCTCTATCCTATCCTATCCTCTATCCTATCCTATCCTCTATCCTATCCTATCCTCTACCCTATCCTATCCTCTATCCTATCCTATCCTCTATCCTATCCTATCCTCTATCCTATCCTATCCTCTATCCTATCCTATCCTCTATCCTATCCAATCCCCTATCCGATCCTCTATCCTATCATATCCTCTATCCTATCCTATCCTCTATCCTATCCTATCCTCTATCCTATCCTATCCTCTATCCTATCCTATCCTCTATCCTATCCTATCCTCTATCCTATCCTATCCTCTATCCTATCCTATCCTCTATCCTATCCTATCCTCTATCCTATCCTATCCTCTATCCTATCCTATCCTCTATCCTATCCTATCCTCTATCCTATCCTATCCTCTATCCTATCCTATCCTCTATCCTATCCTATACTCTATCCTATCCTATACTCTATCCTATCCTATCCTCTATCCTATCCAATCACCAATCCGATCCTCTATCCTATCCTTTCCTCTATCCTATCCTATCATCAATCCTATTCTATCCTCTATCCTATCCTATCCTCTATCCTATTCTATACTCTATCCTATCCTATCCGCTATCCTATCCTCTATCCTATCCAATCCCCTATCCGATCCTCTATCCTATCATATCCTCTATCCTATCCTATCCTCTATCCTATCCTATCCTCTATCCTATCCTATCCTATCCTCTATCCTATCCTATCCTCTATCCTATCTTATCCTCTATCCTATCCTATCCTCTATCCTATCCTATCCTCTATCCTATCCTATCCTCTATCCTATACTATCCTCTATCCTATCCTATCCTCTATCCTATACAATCCACTATCCTATACTATCCTCTATCCTATCCTATCCTCTATCCTATACAATCCACTATCCTATCCTCTATCCTATCCTCTATCCTATCCTCTATCCTATCCTATCCTCTATCCTATCCTATCTTCTATCCTATCCTATCATCTATCCTATCCTCTATCGTATCCTATCCTCTATCCTATCCAATCCTATATCCTATCCTCTATCCTATCCTATCCTCTATCCTATCCTATCCTCTATCCTATCCTATCCTCTATCCTATCCTATCCTCTATCCTATCCTATCCTCTATCCTATCCTATCCTCTATCCTATCCTATCCTCTATCCTATCCTATCCTCTATCCTATCCTATCCTCTATCCTATCCTATCCTCTACCCTATCCTATCCTCTATCCTATCCTATCCTCTATCCTATCCTATCCTCTATCCTATCCTATCCTCTATCCTATCCTATCCTCTATCCTATCCAATCCCCTATCCGATCCTCTATCCTATCATATCCTCTATCCTATCCTATCCTCTATCCTATCCTATCCTCTATCCTATCCTATCCTCTATCCTATCCTATCCTCTATCCTATCCTATCCTCTATCCTATCCTATCCTCTATCCTATCCTATCCTCTATCCTATCCTATCCTCTATCCTATCCTATCCTCTATCCTATCCTATCCTCTATCCTATCCTATCCTCTATCCTATCCTATCCTCTATCCTATCCTATCCTCTATCCTATCCTATCCTCTATAATATCCTATCCTCTATCGTATTCTATCCTCTATCCTATCCTATCCTCTATCCTATCCGATCCTCTATCCTATCATATCCTCTATCCTATCCTATCCTCTATCCTATCCTATCCTCTATCCTATCCTATCCTCTATCCTATCCTATCCTCTAACCTATCCTATCCTCTATCCTATCCTATCCTCTATCCTATCCTATCCTCTATCCTATCCTATCCTCTATCCTATCCTATCCTCTATCCTATCCTATCCTCTATCCTATGCTATCCTCTATCCTATCCTATCCTATCCTCTATCCTATCCGATCCTCTATCCTATCATATCCTCTACCCTATCCTATCCTCTATCCTATCCTATCCTCTATGCTTTCCTATCCTCTATCCTATACTATCCTTTATCCTATCCTATCCTCTATCCTATCCAATCACCTATCCGATCCTCTATCCTATCCTTTCCTCTATCCTATACTATCCTCAATACTATCCTATCCTCTATCCTATCCTATCCTATCCTCTATCCTATCCGACCCTCTATCCTATCATATCCTCTACCCTATCCTATCCTCTATCCTATCCTATCCTCTATGCTTTCCTATCCTCTATCCTATCCAATCCCCTATCCGATCCTCTATCCTATCATATCCTCTATCCTATCCTATCCTCTATCCTATCCTATCATCTATCCTATCCTATCATCAATCCTATCCTCTATCCTATCCAATCCCCTATCCGATCCTCTATCCTATCCTATCCTCTATCCTATCCTATCCTCTATCCTATCCTATCCTATCCTATCCTATCCTCTATCCTATCCTATCCTCTATCCTATCCTATCCTATCCTCTATCCTATCCTATCCTCTATCCTATACTATCCTCTATCCTGTCCTATCCTCTATCCTATCCTATCCTCTATCCTATCCTATCCTCTATCCTATCCTATCCTCTATCCTATCCTATCCTCTATCCTATACTATCCTCTATCCTATCCCATCCTCTATCCTATCCAATCACCTATCCGATCCTCTATCCTATCCTTTCCTCTATCCTATCCTATCATCAATCCTATTCTATCCTCTATCCTATCCTATCCTCTATCCTATTCTATACTCTATCCTATCCTATCCGCTATCCTATCCTCTATCCTATCCTATCCTCTATCCTATTCTATACTCTATCCTATCCTATCCGCTATCCTATCCTCTATCCTATCCAATCCCCTATCCGATCCTCTATCCTATCCTATCCTCTATCCTATCCTATCCTCTATCCTATCCTATCCTATCCTCTATCCTATCCTATCCTATCCTCTATCCTATCCTATCCTCTATCCTATCTTATCCTCTATCCTATCCTATCCTCTATAATATCGTATCCTCTATCCTATCCTATCCTCTATCCTATCCTATCCTCTATCCTATCCTATCCTCTATCCTATCCTATCCTCTATCCTATCCAATCCTCTATCCTATCCTATCCTATCCTCTATCCTATCCTATCCTCTATCCTATCCTATCATCTATCCTATCCACTATCGTATCCTACCCTCTAACCTATCCAATCCTATATCCTATCCTCTATCCTATCCTATCCTCTATCCTATCCTATCCTCTATGCTATCCTATCCTCTATCCTATACTATCCTCTATCCTATCCTATCCTCTATCCTATCCTATCCTCTATCCTATCCTATCCTCTATAATATCCTATCCTCTATCGTATTCTATCCTCTATCCTATCCTATCCTCTATCCTATCCGATCCTCTATCCTATCATATCCTCTATCCTATCCTATCCTCTATCCTATCCTATCCTCTATCCTATCCTATCCTCTATCCTATCCTATCCTCTATCCTATCCTATCCTCTATCCTATCCTATCCTCTATCCTATCCTATCCTCTATCCTATCCTATCCTCTATCCTATCCTATCCTCTATCCTATCCTATCCTCTATCCTATCCTATCCTCTATCCTATGCTATCCTCTATCCTATCCTATCCTATCCTCTATCCTATCCGATCCTCTATCCTATCATATCCTCTACCCTATCCTATCCTCTATCCTATCCTATCCTCTATGCTTTCCTATCCTCTATCCTATACTATCCTTTATCCTATCCTATCCTCTATCCTATCCAATCACCTATCCGATCCTCTATCCTATCCTTTCCTCTATCCTATACTATCCTCAATACTATCCTATCCTCTATCCTATCCTATCCTATCCTCTATCCTATCCGACCCTCTATCCTATCATATCCTCTACCCTATCCTATCCTCTATCCTATCCTATCCTCTATGCTTTCCTATCCTCTATCCTATCCAATCCCCTATCCGATCCTCTATCCTATCATATCCTCTATCCTATCCTATCCTCTATCCTATCCTATCATCTATCCTATCCTATCATCAATCCTATCCTCTATCCTATCCAATCCCCTATCCGATCCTCTATCCTATCCTATCCTCTATCCTATCCTATCCTCTATCCTATCCTATCCTATCCTATCCTATCCTCTATCCTATCCTATCCTCTATCCTATCCTATCCTATCCTCTATCCTATCCTATCCTCTATCCTATACTATCCTCTATCCTATCCTATCCTCTATCCTATCCTATCCTCTATCCTATCCTATCCTCTATCCTATCCTATCCTCTATCCTATCCTATCCTCTATCCTATACTATGCTCTATCCTATCCCATCCTCTATCCTATCCAATCACCTATCCGATCCTCTATCCTATCCTTTCCTCTATCCTATCCTATCATCAATCCTATTCTATCCTCTATCCTATCCTATCCTCTATCCTATTCTATACTCTATCCTATCCTATCCGCTATCCTATCCTCTATCCTATCCTATCCTCTATCCTATTCTATACTCTATCCTATCCTATCCGCTATCCTATCCTCTATCCTATCCAATCCCCTATCCGATCCTCTATCCTATCCTATCCTCTATCCTATCCTATCCTCTATCCTATCCTATCCTCTATCCTATCCTATCCTATCCTCTATCCTATCCTATCCTATCCTCTATCCTATCCTATCCTCTATCCTATCTTATCCTCTATCCTATCCTATCCTCTATAATATCGTATCCTCTATCCTATCCTATCCTCTATCCTATCCTATCCTCTATCCTATCCTATCCTCTATCCTATCCTATCCTCTATCCTATCCAATCCTCTATCCTATCCTATTATATCCTCTATCCTATCCTATCCTCTATCCTATCCTATCATCTATCCTATCCACTATCGTATCCTACCCTCTAACCTATCCAATCCTATATCCTATCCTCTATCCTATCCTATCCTCTATCCTATCCTATCCTCTATGCTATCCTATCCTCTATCCTATACTATCCTCTATCCTATCCTATCCTCTATCCTATCCTATCCTCTATGCTATCCTATCCTCTATCCTATACTATCCTCTATCCTATCCTATCCTCTATCCTATCCAATCACCTATCCGATCCTCTATCCTATCCTTTCCTCTATCCTATACTATCCTCTATCCTATCCTTTCCTCTATCCTATCCAATCCCCTATCCTATCCTCTATCCGATCCTATCCTCTATCCTATCCTATCCTCTATAATATCGTATCCTCTATCCTATCCTATCCTATACTCTATCCTATCCAATCCCCTATCCTATCCTCCATCCTATCCTATCCTCTATCGTATCCAATCCCCTATCCTATCCTCTATCCTATCCTATTCTTTATCCTATGCTCTATCCTATCCAATACCCTATCGTTTCCTCTATCCTATCCTATCCTCTATAATATCCTATCCTCTATCCTATCCTATCCTCTATACTATCCTATCCTCTATCCTATCCTATCCTCTATAATATCCTATCCTCTATCCTATCATATCCTCTATCCTATCCTATCCTCTATCCGATCCTATCCTCTATCCTATCCTATCCTCTATAATATCCTATCCTCTATCCTATCCTATCCTCTATCCTATTCTATACTCTATCCTATCCTATCCGCTATCCTATCCTCTATCCTATCCAATCCCCTATCCGATCCTCTATCCTATCCTATCCTCTATCCTATCCTATCCTCTATCCTATCCTATCCTATCCTCTATCCTATCCTATCCTATCCTCTATCCTATCCTATCCTCTATCCTATCTTATCCTCTATCCTATCCTATCCTCTATAATATCGTATCCTCTATCCTATCCTATCCTCTATCCTATCCTATCCTCTATCCTATCCTATCCTCTATCCTATCCTATCCTCTATCCTATCCAATCCTCTATCCTATCCTATCCTATCCTCTATCCTATCCTATCATCTATCCTATCCACTATCGTATCCTACCCTCTAACCTATCCAATCCTATATCCTATCCTCTATCCTATCCTATCCTCTATCCTATCCTATCCTCTATGCTATCCTATCCTCTATTCTATACTATCCTCTATCCTATCCTATCCTCTATCCTATCCTATCCTCTATGCTATCCTATCCTCTATCCTATACTATCCTCTATCCTATCCTATCCTCTATCCTATCCAATCACCTATCCGATCCTCTATCCTATCCTTTCCTCTATCCTATACTATCCTCAATCCTATCCTATCCTCTATCCTATCCTATCCTATCCTCTATCCTATCCTATCCTCTATCCTATACTATCCTCAATCCTATCCTATCCTCTATCCTATCCTATCCTCTATCCTATCCTATCCGATCCTCTATCCTATCATATCCTCTATCCTATCCTATCCTCTATCCTATCCTATCCTCTATCCTATCCTATCCTATCCTCTATCCTATCCTATCCTCTATCCTATACTATCCTCTATCCTATCCCATCCTCTATCCTATCCAATCACCTATCCGATCCTCTATCCTATCCTTTCCTCTATCCTATCCTATCATCAATCCTATTCTATCCTCTATCCTATCCTATCCTCTATCCTATTCTATACTCTATCCTATCCTATCCGCTATCCTATCCTCTATCCTATCCAATCCCCTATCCGATCCTCTATCCTATCCTATCCTCTATCCTATCCTATCCTCTATAATATCGTATCCTCTATCCAATCCTATACTCTATCCTATCCTATCCTATCCTCTATCTTATAATATCCTCTATCCTATCCTATCCTATCCTCTATCTTATAATATCCTCTATCCTATCCTATCCTCTATCCTATCCTATCCTCTATCCTATCCTATCCTCTATCCTATCCTATCCTCTATCCTATCCTATCCTCTATCCTATCCTATCCTCTATCCTATCCTATCCTCTATCCTATCCTATCCTCTATCCTATCCTATCCTCTATCCTATCCTATCCTCTATCCTATCCTATCCTCTATCCTATCCTATCCTATCCTCTATCCTATCCTATCCTCTATCCTATCCTATCATCTATCCTATCCACTATCGTATCCTATCCTCTAACCTATCCAATCCTATATCCTATCCTCTATCCTATCCTATCCTCTATCCTATCCTATCCTCTATGCTATCCTATCCTCTATCCTATACTATCCTCTATCCTATCCTATCCTCTATCCTATCCTATCTTCTATGCTATCCTATCCTCTATCCTATACTATCCTCTATCCTATCCTATCCTCTATCCTATCCAATCACCTATCCGATCCTCTATCCTATCCTTTCCTCTATCCTATACTATCCTCAATCCTATCCTATCCTCTATCCTATCCTATCCTCAATCCTATCCAATCCCCTATCCGATCCTCTATCCTATCATATCCTCTATCCTATCCTATCCTCTATCCTATCCTATCCTTTATCCTATCCTATCCTCTATCCTATCCTATCCTCTATCCTATCCTATCCTCTATCCTATCCTATCCTCTATCCTATCCTATCCTCTATCCTATCCTATCCTATCCTCTATCCTATCCTATCCTCTATCCTATACTATCCTCTATCCTATCCTATCCTCTATCATATCCTATCCTCTATCCTATCCTATCCTCTATCCTATCCTATTCTCTGTCCTATCCTATCCTCTATCCTATACTATCCTCTATCCTATCCTATCCTCTATCCTATCCTATCCTCTATCCTATCCTATCCGATCCTCTATCCTATCATATCCTCTATCCTATCCTATCCTCTATCCTATCCTATCCTCTATCCTATCCTATCCTATCCTCTATCCTATCCTATCCTCTATCCTATCCTTTCCTCTATCCTATCCTATCCTATAATCAATCCTATTCTATCCTCTATCCTATCCTATCCTCTATCCTATTCTATACTCTATCCTATCCTATCCGCTATCCTATCCTCTATCCTATCCAATCCCCTATCCGATCCTCTATCCTATCCTATCCTCTATCCTATCCTATCCTCTATAATATCGTATCCTCTATCAAATCCTATACTCTATCCTATCCTATCCTATCCTCTATCTTATAATATCCTCTATCCTATCCTATCCTATCCTCTATCTTATAATATCCTCTATCCTATCCTATCCTCTATCCTATCCTATCCTCTATCCTATCCTATCCTCTATCCTATCCTATCCTCTATCCTATCCTATCCTCTATCCTATCCTATCCTCTATGCTATCCTATCCTCTATCCTATACTATCCTCTATCCTATCCTATCCTCTATCCTATCCTATCCTCTATCCTATCCTATCCTCTATCCTATCCTATCCTCTATCCTATCTTATCCTCTATCCTATCCTATCCTCTATCCTATACTATCCTCAATCCTATCCTATCCTCTATCCTATCCTATCCTCTATCCCATCCAATCACCTATCCGATCCTCTATCCTATCCTTTCCTCTATCCTATACTATCCTCAATCCTATCCTATCCTCTATCCTATCCTATCCTCTATCCTATCCTATCCTCTATCCTATCCTATACTCTATCCTATCTTATCCTCTATCCTATCCTATCCAATATCCTATACTATCCTCAATCCTATCCTATCCTCTATCCTATCCTATCCTCTATCCTATACAATCACCTATCCGATCCTCTATCCTATCCTTTCCTCTATCCTATACTATCCTCAATCCTATTCTATCCTCTATCCTATCCAATCCCCTATCCGATCCTCTATCCTATCCTATCCTCTATCCTATCCTATCCTCTATCCTATCCTATCCTATCCTCTATCCTATCCTATCCTCTATCCTATCTTATCCTCAATCCTATCCTATCCTCTATAATATCCTATCCTCTATCCTATCCTATCCTCTATCCCATCCAATCACCTATCCGATCCTCTATCCTATCCTTTCCTCTATCCTATACTATCCTCAATCCTATCCTATCCTCTATCCTATCCTATCCTCTATCCTATCCTATCCTCTATCCTATCCTATCCTCTATCCTATCCTATACTCTATCCTATCTTATCCTCTATCCTATCCTATCCAATATCCTATACTATCCTCAATCCTATCCTATCCTCTATCCTATCCTATCCTCTATCCTATACAATCACCTATCCGATCCTCTATCCTATCCTATCCTCTATCCTATACAATCACCTATCCGATCCTCTATCCTATCCTTTCCTCTATCCTATACTATCCTCAATCCTATTCTATCCTCTATCCTATCCAATCCCCTATCCGATCCTCTATCCTATCCTATCCTCTATCCTATCCAATCCCCTATCCTATCCTCTATCCTATCCTATCCTATCATCTATCCTATCCTATCCTCTATCCTCTATCCTCTATCCTATCCTATCCTCTATCCTATCCTCTATCCTATCCTATCCTCTATCCTATCCTATCCTCTATGCTATCCTATCCTCTATCCTATACTATCCTCTATCCTATCCTATCCTCTATCCTATCCTATCCTCTATCCTATCCTATCCTCTATCCTATCCTATCCTCTATCCTATCTTATCCTCTATCCTATCCTATCCTCTATCCTATACTATCCTCAATCCTATCCTATCCTCTATCCTATCCTATCCTCTATCCCATCCAATCACCTATCCGATCCTCTATCCTATCCTTTCCTCTATCCTATACTATCCTCAATCCTATCCTATCCTCTATCCTATCCTATCCTATCCTCTATCCTATCCTATCCTCTATCCTATACTATCCTCTATCCTATCCTATCCTCTATCCTATCCTATCCTCTATCCTATCCTATCCGATCCTCTATCCTATCATATCCTCTATCCTATCCTATCCTCTATCCTATCCTATCCTCTATCCTATCCTATCCTATCCTCTATCCTATCCTATCCTCTATCCTATCCTTTCCTCTATCCTATCCTATCCTATAATCAATCCTATTCTATCCTCTATCCTATCCTATCCTCTATCCTATTCTATACTCTATCCTATCCTATCCGCTATCCTATCCTCTATCCTATCCAATCCCCTATCCGATCCTCTATCCTATCCTATCCTCTATCCTATCCTATCCTCTATAATATCGTATCCTCTATCAAATCCTATACTCTATCCTATCCTATCCTATCCTCTATCTTATAATATCCTCTATCCTATCCTATCCTATCCTCTATCTTATAATATCCTCTATCCTATCCTATCCTCTATCCTATCCTATCCTCTATCCTATCCTATCCTCTATCCTATCCTATCCTCTATCCTATCCTATCCTCTATCCTATCCTATCCTCTATCCTATCCTATCCTCTATCCTATCCTATCCTATCCTCTATCCTATCCTATCCTCTATCCTATCCTATCATCTATCCTATCCACTATCGTATCCTATCCTCTAACCTATCCAATCCTATATCCTATCCTCTATCCTATCCTATCCTCTATCCTATCCTATCCTCTATGCTATCCTATCCTCTATCCTATACTATCCTCTATCCTATCCTATCCTCTATCCTATCCTATCCTCTATGCTATCCTATCCTCTATCCTATACTATCCTCTATCCTATCCTATCCTCTATCCTATCCAATCACCTATCCGATCCTCTATCCTATCCTTTCCTCTATCCTATACTATCCTCAATCCTATCCTATCCTCTATCCTATCCTATCCTCAATCCTATCCAATCCCCTATCCGATCCTCTATCCTATCATATCCTCTATCCTATCCTATCCTCTATCCTATCCTATCCTTTATCCTATCCTATCCTCTATCCTATCCTATCCTCTATCCTATCCTATCCTCTATCCTATCCTATCCTCTATCCTATCCTATCCTATCCTCTATCCTATCCTATCCTCTATCCTATACTATCCTCTATCCTATCCTATCCTCTATCCTATCCTATCCTCTATCCTATCCTATCCTCTATCCTATCCTATTCTCTATCCTATCCTATCCTCTATCCTATACTATCCTCTATCCTATCCCATCCTCTATCCTATCCAATCACCTATCCGATCCTCTATCCTATCCTTTCCTCTATCCTATCCTATCATCAATCCTATTCTATCCTCTATCCTATCCTATCCTCTATCCTATCCTATCCTCTATCCTATCCTATCCTATCCTCTATCCTATCCTATCCTATCCTCTATCCTATCCTATCCTCTATCCTATCTTATCCTCTATCCTATCCTATCCTCTATAATATCGTATCCTCTATCCAATCCTATACTCTATCCTATCCTATCCTATCCTCTATCTTATAATATCCTCTATCCTATCCTATCCTCTATCCTATCCTATCCTCTATTCTATCCTATCCTCTATCCTATCCTATCCTCTATCCTATCCTATCCTCTATCCTATCCTATCCTCTATCCTATCCTATCCTATCCTCTATCCTATCCTATCCTATCCTCTATCCTATCCTATCCTCTATCCTATCTTATCCTCTATCCTATCCTATCCTCTATAATATCGTATCCTCTATCCAATCCTATACTCTATCCTATCCTATCCTATCCTCTATCTTATAATATCCTCTATCCTATCCTATCCTCTATCCTATCCTATCCTCTATTCTATCCTATCCTCTATCCTATCCTATCCTCTATCCTATCCTATCCTCTATCCTATCCTATCCTCTATCCTATCCTATCCTCTATCCTATCTTATCCTCTATCCTATCCTATCCTCTATAATATCCTATCCTCTATCCTATCCTATCCTCAATCCTATCCTATCCTCTATCCTATTCTATCCTCTATCCTATCCTATCCTCCATCCTATCCTATCCTCTATCCTATCCTATCCTCTATCCTATCCTATCCTCTATCCTATCCTATCCTCTATCCTATCCTATCCTCTATCCTATCCTATCCTCTATCCTATTCTATATTCTATCCTATTCTATATTCTATGCCATCCTATCCGATCCTCTATGTTTTCCTATCCTCATTCCTATCCTATCCTCTATGCTATCCTATCCTGTATCCTATCCAATCCCCTATCCTATCCGCTATCCTATCCTATCCTCTATCCTATCCTTTCCTCATTCCTATCCAATCCCCTATCCTATCCTCTATCCGATCCTATCCTCTATCCAATCCTATCCTCTATAATATCGTATCCTCTATCCTATCCAATCCCCTATCCTATCCTCTATCCGATCCTATCCTCTATCCTATCCTATCCTCTATCCTATCCTATCCTCTATCCTATCCAATCCCCTATCCGATCCTCTATCCTATCATATCCTCTATCCTATCCTATCCTCTATCCTATCCTATCCTACCCTCTATCCTATCCTATCCTCTATCCTATCCTATCCTATCCTCTATCCTATCCTATCCTCTATCCTATCTTATCCTCAATCCTATCCTATCCTCTATAATATCCTATCCTCTATCCTATCCTATCCTCAATCCTATCCTATCCTCTATCCTATTCTATCCTCTATCCTATCCTATCCTCCATCCTATCCTATCCTCTATCCTATCCTATCCTCTATCCTATCCTATCCTCTATCCTATTCTATATTCTATCCTATTCTATATTCTATGCCATCCTATCCGATCCTCTATGTTTTCCTATCCTCATTCCTATCCTATCCTCTATCCTATCCTATCCTCTATCCTATCCTTTCCTCATTCCTATCCAATCCCCTATCCTATCCTCTATCCGATCCTATCCTCTATCCTATCCTATCCTCTATAATATCGTATCCTCTATCCTATCCAATCCCCTATCCTATCCTCTATCCGATCCTATCCTCTATCCTATCCTATCCTCTATCCGATCCTATCCTCTATCCTATCCTATCCTCTATAATATCGTATCCTCTATCCTATCCTATCCTATACTCTATACTATCCAATCCCCTATCCTATCCTCCATCCTATCCTATCCTCTATCGTATCCTATCCTCTATCCTATCCAATCCCCTATCCTATCCTCTATCCTATCCTATTCTTTATCCCATGCTCTATCCTATCCAATACCCTATCGTTTCCTCTATCCTATCCTATCCTCTATAATATCGTATCCTCTATCCTATCCTATACTCTATCCTATCCTATCCTATCCTCTATCCTATAATATCCTCTATCCTATCCTATCCTCTATCCTATCCTATCCTCTATCCTATCCTATCCTCTATCCTATCCTATCCTCTATCCTATCTTATACTCTATCGTATCCTATCCTCTATCCTATACTATCCTCAATCCTATCCTATCCTCTATCCTATCCTATCCTCTATCCTATCCAATCACCTATCCGATCCTCTATCCTATCCTTTGCTCTATCCTATACTATCCTCAATCCTATCCTATCCTCTATCCTATCCTATCCTCTATCCTATCAAATCCCCTATCCGATCCTCTATCCTATCATATCCTCTATCCTATCCTATCCTCTATCCTATCCTATCCTCTATCCTATCCTATCCTCTATCCTATCCTATCGTCTAACCTATCCTATCCTCTATCGCCTCCTGTCATCTATCCTATACAATCCACTATCCTATCCTCTATCCTATCCTCTATCCTATCCTATCCTCTATCCTATCCTATCTTCTATCCTATCCTATCATGTATCCTATCCTCTATCCTATCCAATCCTATATCCTATCCTCTATCCTATCCTATCCTCTATCCTATCCTATCCTCTATCCTATCCTATCCTCTATCCTACCCTATCCTCTATCCTATCCTATCCTATCCTCTATCCTATCCTATCCTCTATCCTATCCTATCCTCTATCCTATCCTATCCTCTATCCTATCCTATCCTCTATCCTATCCTATCCTCTATCCTATCCTATCCTCTATAATATCCTATCCTCTATCGTATCCTATCCTCTATCCTATCCTATCCTCTATCCTATCCGATCCTCTATCCTATCATATCCTCTATCCTATCCTATCCTCTATCCTATCCTATCCTCTATCCTATCCTATCCTCTATCCTATCCTATCCTCTATCCTATCCTATCCTCTATCCTATCCTATCCTCTATCCTATCCAATCCTATATACTATCCTCTATCCTATCCTCTATCCTATCCTATCCTACCCTCTATCCTATCCTACCCTCTATCCTATCCTATCCTCTATCCTATCCTATCCTCTATCCTATCCTATCCTCTATCCTATCCTATCCTCTATCCTATCCTATCCTCTATCCTATCCTATTCTCTATCCTATCCTATCCTCTATCCTATCCTATCCTCTATAATATCCTATCCTCTATCGTATCCTATCCTCTATCCTATCCTATCCTCTATCCTATCCTATCCTCTATCGTATCATATCCTCTATCCTATCCTATCCTCTATCCTATCCAATCCTATATCCTATCCTATCCGCTATCCTATCCTATCCTCAATCCTATCCTATCCTCTATCCTATCCTGTCCTCTATCCTATTCTATACTCTATCCAACCTAACCTCTATCCTATCCTATCCTCTATCCTATCCTATCCTCTACCCTATCCTTTCCTCTATCCTATCCTATCCTCTTTCGTCTTCTGTCCACTATCCTATACAATCCACTATCCTATCCTCTATCCTATCCTCTATCCTATCCTATCCTCTATCCTATCCTATCCTCTATCCTATCCTATCCTCTATCCTATCCTATCATCTATCCTATCCACTATCGTATCCTATCCTCTATCCTATCCAATCCTATATCCTATCCTCTATCCTATCCAATCACCTATCCGATCCTCTATCCTATCCTTTCCTCTATTCTATCCTATCCTCAATCCTATCCTATCCTCTATCCTATCCTATCCTCTATCCTATCCTATCCTGTATCCTATCCAATCCCCTATCCTACCCGCTATCCTATCCTATCCTCTATCCTATCCTTTCCTCTATCCTATCCAATCCCCTATCCTATCCTCTATCCGATCCTATCCTCTATCCTATCCTATCCTCTATAATATCGTATCCTCTATCCTATCCTATCCTATACTCTTTCCTATCCAATCCCCTATCCCAGCCTCTATCCTATCCTATCCTCTATCCTATCTTATCCTCAATCCTATCCTATCCTCTATCTTATTCTATCCTCTATCCTATCCTATCCTCCATCCTATCCTATCCTCTATCCTATCCTATCCTCTATCCTATCCTATCCTCTATCCTATTCTATATTCTATGCCATCCTATCCGATCCTCTATCTTTTCCTATCCTCATTCCTATCCTATCCTCTATCCTATCCTATCCTGTATCCTATCCAATCCCCTATCCTACCCGCTATCCTATCCTATCCTCTATCCTATCCTTTCCTCTATCCTATCCAATCTCCTATCCTATCCTCTATCCGATCCTATCCTCTATCCTATCCTATCCTCTATAATATCGTATCCTCTATCATATCCTATCCTATACTCTTTCCTATCCAATCCCCTATCCCAGCCTCTATCCTATCCTATCCTCTATCCTATCCTATCCTCTATCCTATCCTATCCTCTATCCTATCTTATCCTCTATCCTATCGTATCCTCTATCCTATACTATCCTCAATCCTATCCTATCCTCTATCCTATCCTATCCTCTATCCCATCCAATCACCTATCCGATCCTCTATCCTATTCAATCCTCTATCCTATACAATCACCTATCCGATGTTGCTATCCTATCCTTTCCTCTATCCTATACTATCCTCAATCCTATCCTATCCTCTATCCTATCCTATCCTCTATCCTATCCAATCCCCTATCCGATCCTCTATAATATCATATCCTCTATCCTATCCTATCCTCTATCCTATCCTATCCTATATCCTATCCTATCCTATCCTCTATCCTATCCTATCCTCTATCCTATCTTATCCTCTATCCTATCCTATCCTCAATAATATCCTATCCTCTATCCTATCCTATCCTCAATCCTATCCTATCCTCTATCCTATTCTATCCTCTATCCTATCCTATCCTCCATCCTATCCTATCCTCTATCCTATCCTATCCTCTATCCTATCCTATCCTCTATCCTATTCTATATTCTATCCTATTCTATATTCTATGCCATCCTATCCGATCCTCTATGTTTTCCTATCCTCATTCCTATCCTATCCTCTATCCTATCCTATCCTGTATCCTATCCAATCCCCTATCCTATCCTCCATCCTATCCTATCCTCTATCGTATCCTATCCTCTATCCTATCCAATCCCCTATCCTATCCTCTATCCTATCCTATTCTTTATCCCATGCTCTATCCTATCCAATACCCTATCGTTTCCTTTATCCTATCCTATCCTCTATAATATCGTATCCTCTATCCTATCCTATCCACTATTCTATCCAATCACCTATCCGATCCTCTATCCTATCCTTTCCTCTATCCTATCCTATCCTCAATCCTATCCTATCCTCTATCCTATCCTATCCTCTATCCTATACAATCCCCTATCCTATCCTCTATCCTATCATATCCTCTATCCTATCCTATCCTCTTTCCTATCCTATCATCTATCCTATTCTATCCTCTATCCTATCCTATCCTCAATCCTATCCTATCCTCTATCCTATCCTATCCTCTATCCTATCCAATCCCCTATCCTATCCTCTATCCTATCCTATCCTCTATCCTATCCTATCATCTATCCTATCCACTATCGTATCCTATCCTCTAACCTATCCAATCCTATATCCTATCCTCTATCCTATCCTATCCTCTATCCTATCCTATCCTCTATAATATCGTATCCTCTATCCTATCCTATCATCTATCCTATCCACTATCGTATCCTATCCTCTATCCTATCCAATCCCCTATCCTATCCTCTATCCGATCCTATCCTCTATCCTATCCTATCCTCTATAATATCGTATCCTCTATCCTATCCTATCCTATACCCTATCCTATCCAATCCCCTATCCTATCCTCAATCCTATCCTATCCTCTATCCTATCCTATCCCCTATCCTATCCAATCACCTATCCGATCCTCTATCCTATCCTTTCCTCTATCCTATACTATCCTCAATCCTATCCTATCCTCTATCCTATCCTATCCTCTATCCTATCCAATCCCCTATCCGATCCTCTATCCTATCATATCCTCTATCCTATCCTATCCTCTATCCTATCCTATCCTCTATCCTATCCTATCCTATCCTCTATCCTATCCTTTCCTCTATCCTATACTATCCTCAATCCTATCCTATCCTCTATCCTATCCTATTCTCTATCCTATCCTATCCTCTATCCTATCCTATACTCTATCCTATCTTATCCTCTATCCTATCCTATCCAATATCCTATACTATCCTCAATCCTATCCTATCCTCTATCCTATCCTATCCTCTATCCTATACAATCACCTATCCGATCCTCTATCCTATCCTTTCCTCTATCCTATACTATCCCCAATCCTATCCTATCCTCTATCCTATCCTATCCTCTATCCTATCCAATCCCCTATCCGATCCTCTATAATATCATATCCTCTATCCTATCCTATCCTCTACCCTATCCTATCCTCTATCCTATCATATCCTATCCTCTATCCTATCCTATCCTCTATCCTATCTTATCCTCTATCCTATCCTATCCTCTATAATATCCTATCCTCTATCCTATCCTATCCTCAATCCTATCCTATCCTCTATCCTATTCTATCCTCTATCCTATCCTATCCTCCATCCTATCCTATCCTCTATCCTATCCTACCCTCTATCCTATCCTATCCTCTATCCTATTCTATATTCTATCCTATTCTATATTCTATGCCATCCTATCCGATCCTCTATGTTTTCCTATCCTCATTCCTATCCTATCCTCTATCCTATCCTATCCTGTAGCCTATCCAATCCCCTATCCTATCCGCTATCCTATCCTATCCTCTATCCTATCCTTTCCTCATTCCTATCCAATCCCCTATCCTATCCTCTATCCGATCCTATCCTCTATCCTATCCTATCCTCTATAATATCGTATCCTCTATCCTATCCAATCCCCTATCCTATCCTCTATCCGATCCTATCCTCTATCCTATCCTATCCTCTATAATATCGTATCCTCTATCCTATCCTATCCTATACTCTATACTATCCAATCCCCTATCCTATCCTCCATCCTATCCTATCCTCTATCGTATCCTATCCTCTATCCTATCCAATCCCCTATCCTATCCTCTATCCTATCCTATTCATTATCCCATGCTCTATCCTATCCAATACCCTATCGTTTCCTCTATCCTATCCTATCCTCTATAATATCGTATCCTCTATCCTATCCTATCCTCTATCGTATCCAATCCCCTATCCTATCCTCTATCCTATCCTATTCTTTATCCTATGCTCTATCCTATCCAATCCCCTATCCTACCCGCTATCCTATCCTATCCTCTATCCTATCCTTTCCTCTATGCTATCCAATGCCCTATCCTATCCTCTATCCGATCCTATCCTCTATCCTATCCTATCCTCTATAATATCGTATCCTCTATCCTATCCTATCCTATACTCTTTCCTATCCAATCCCCTATCCTAGCCTCTATCCTCTATCCTCTATCCTATCCTATCCTCTATCCTATCCTCTATCCTATCCTATCCTCTATCCTATCCTATCCTCTATGCTATCCTATCCTCTATCCTATACTATCCTCTATCCTATCCTATCCTCTATCCTATCCTATCCTCTATCCTATCCTATCCTCTATCCTATCCTATCCTCTATCCTATCTTATCCTCTATCCTATCCTATCCTCTATCCTATACTATCCTCAATCCTATCCTATCCTCTATCCTATCCTATCCTCTATCCCATCCAATCACCTATCCGATCCTCTATCCTATCCTTTCCTCTATCCTATACTATCCTCAATCCTATCCTATCCTCTATCCTATCCTATTCTCTATCCTATCCTATCCTCTATCCTATCCTAAACTCTATCCTATCTTATCCTCTATCCTATCCTATCCAATATCCTATACTATCCTCAATCCTATCCTATCCTCTATCCTATCCTATCCTCTATCCTATACAATCACCTATCCGATCCTCTATCCTATCCTATCCTCTATCCTATCCTACCCTCAATCCTATCCTATCCTCTATCCTATTCTATCCTCTATCCTATCCTATCCTCCATCCTATCCTATCCTCTATCCTATCCTATCCTCAATCCTATCCTATCCTCTATCCTATCCTATCCTCTATCCCATCCAATCACCTATCCGATCCTCTATCCTATCCTTTCCTCTATCCTATTCTATCCTCTATCCTATCCTATCCTCCATCCTATCCTATCCTCTATCCTATCCTATCCTCTATCCTATCCTATCCTCTATCCTATCCTATCCTCTATCCTATCCTATCCTCTATCCTATCCTATCCTCTATCCTATCCTATCCTCTATCCTATTCTATATTCTATCCTATTCTATATTCTATGCCATCCTATCCGATCCTCTATGTTTTCCTAACCTCATTCCTATCCTATCCTCTATCCTATCCTATCCTGTATCCTATCCAATCCCCTATCCTATCCGCTATCCTATCCTATCCTCTATCCTATCCTTTCCTCATTCCTATCCAATCCCCTATCCTATCCTCTATCCGATCCTATCCTCTATCCGATCCTATCCTCTATCCAATCCTATCCTCTATAATATCGTATCCTCTATCCTATCCAATCCCCTATTGTATCCTCTATCCGATCCTATCCTCTATCCTATCCTATCCTCTATAATATCGTATCCTCTATCCTATCCTATCCTATACTCTATACTATCCAATCCCCTATCCTATCCTCCATCCTATCCTATCCTCTATCGTATCCTATCCTCTATCCTATACAATCCCCTATCCTATCCTCTATCCTATCCTATTCTTTATCCCATGCTCTATCCTATCCAATAACCTAACGTTTCCTCTATCCTATCCTATCCTCTATAATATCGTATCCTCTATCCTATCCTATCCTCTATCCTATCCAATCACCTATCCGATCCTCTATCCTATCCTTTCCTCTATCCTATCCTATCCTCAATCCTATCCTATCCTCTATCCTATCCTATCCTCTATCCTATCCAATCCCCTATCCTATCCTCTATCCTATCCTATCCTCTATCGTATCCTATCCTCTATCCTATCCAATCCTATATCCTATCCTATCCGCTATCCTATCCCATCCTCTATCCTATCCTATCCTCTATCCTATCCTATCCTCTATAATATCCTATCCTCTATCCTATCCTATCCTCTATCCTATCCTATCCTCTATCCTATCCTATCCTCTATCCTATCCTATCCTCTATCTTATCCTATCCTCTATCCTATCCTATCCTCTATCCTATCCAATCCCCTAACCTATCCTCTATCCTATCCTCTATCGTCTCCTGTCCTCTATCCTATACAATCCCCTATCCTATCCTCTATCCTATCCAATCACCTATCCGATCCTCTATCCTATCCTTTCCTCTATCCTATCCTATCCTCAATCCTATCCTATCCTCTATCCTATCCTATCCTCTATCCTATCCAATCCCCTATCCTATCCTCTATCCTATCCTATCCTCTATCGTATCCTATCCTCTATCCTATCCAATCCTATATCCTATCCTATCCGCTATCCTATCCCATCCTCTATCCTATCCTATCCTCTATCCTATCCTATCCTCTATAATATCCTATCCTCTATCCTATCCTATCCTCTATCCTATCCTATCCTCTATCCTATCCTATCCTCTATCCTATCCTATCCTCTATCTTATCCTATCCTCTATCCTATCCTATCCTCTATCCTATCCAATCCCCTTACCTATCCTCTATCCTATCCTCTATCGTCTCCTGTCCTCTATCCTATACAATCCCCTATCCTATCCTCTATCCTATCCTATCCTCTATCCTATCCTATCCTCTTTCCTATCCTATCATCTATCCTATCCTATCCTCTATCCTATCCTATCCTCTATACTATCCCATCCTCTATCCTATCCTATCCTCTATAATATCCTATCCTCTATCCTATCCTATCCTCAATCCTATCCTATCCTCTATCCTATCCTATCCTCTATCCTATCCTATCCTCTATCCTATCCTATCCTCTATCCTATCGTATCCTCTATCCTATCCTATCCTCTATCCTATCCTATCCTATCCTATCCTCTATCCTATACTATCCTCTATCCTATCCTATCCTCTATCCTATCCAATCACCTATCCGATCCTCTATCCTATCCTTTCCTCTATCCTATCCTATCTTCAATCCTATTCTATCCTCTATCCTATCCTATCCTCTATCCTATTCTATACTCTATCCTATCCTATCCGCTATCCTATCCTCTATTCGATCCTCGCCACTATAATATCGTATCCTCTATCCTATCCTATTCTCAATTCTATTCTATCCTCTATCGTATCCTATCCTCTATCCTATCCAATCCTATGTCCTATACTCTATCGTATCGTATTCTCTATCCTATCCTATCCTCCATCCTATCCGATCCTCTATCTTATCCTATCCTCTATAGTATCCTATCCTCTATCCTATTCTATATTCTATCCTATCCTATCCTCTATCCTATACTATCCTCTATACTATCATATCCTCTATCCTATCCTATCCTCTATCCTATCCTATCCTCTATCCTATCCTATCCTCTATCCTATCCTATCCTCAATCCTATCCTATCCTCTATCCTATTATATCCTCTATCCTATCCTATCCTCCATCCTATCCTATCCTCTATCCTATCCTATCCTCTATCCTATCCTATCCTCTATCCAATTCTATCCTCTATCCGATCCTCTATCCTATTCTATCCTCTATCCTATCCTATGCTCTATCCTATCCTATCCTCTATCCCATTCTACCCTCTATCCTATCCTATCCTCTATCCTATCCTATCCCCTATCCTATCCTATCCTCTATGCTATCCTATATCCTATCCGCTATCCTATCCTCTATCCTATCCTCTATCCTATCCTATCCTATCCTCTATCGTATCCTATCCTCTATCCTATCCTCTATCCTATCCTATCCTCTATCCTATCCTATCCTTTATCCTATCCTATCCTCTATCCTATCCTATCCTCTATCCTATCCTCTATCCTAACCTCTATCCTATCCTCTATCCTATCCTATCCTCTATCCTATCGTATCCTCTATCCTATCCTATCCTCTATCCTATTATATCCTCTATCCTATCCTATCCTCCATCCTATCCTATCCTCTATCCTATCCTATCCTCTATCCTATCCTATCCTCTATCCAATTCTATCCTCTATCCTATCCTCCATCCTATCCTTTCCTCTATCCTATCCGATCCTCTATCCTATTCTAACCTCTATCCTATCCTATCCTCTATCCTATCCTATCCTCTATCCTATACTATCCTCTATCCTATCCTATCCTCTATCCTATCCAATCACCTATCCGATCCTCTATCCTATCCTTTCCTCTATCCTATCCTATCATCAATCCTATTCTATCCTCTATCCTATCCTATTCTCTATCTTATTCTATACTCTATCCTATCCTATCCGCTATCCTATCCTCTATCCTATCCAATCCCCTATCCGATCCTCTATCCTATCATATCCTCTATCCTATCCTATCCTCTATCCTATCCTATCCTATCCTCTATCCTATCCTATCCTCTATCCTATCTTATCCTCTATCCTATCCTATCCTCTATAATATCGTATCCTCTATCCAATCCTATACTCTATCCTATCCTATCCGATCCTCTATCCTATCCTTTCCTCTATCCTATCCTATCCTCAATCCTATCCTATCCTCTATCCTATCCAATCCCCTATCCTATCCTCTATCCTATCCTATCCTCTATCCTATCCTATCATCTATCCTATACACTATCGTATCCTATCCTCTAACCTATCCAATCCTATATCCTATCCTCTAACCTATCCAATCCTATATCCTATCCTCTATCCTATCCTATCCTCTATCCTATCCTTTCCTCTATCCTATCCAATCCCCTATCCTATCCTCTATCCGATCCTATCCTCTATCCTATCCAATCCTCTATAATATCGTATCCTCTATCCTATCCTATCCTATACTCTATCCTATCCAATCCCCTATCCTATCCTCCATCCTATCCTATCGTCTATCGTATCCTATCCTCTATCCTATCCAATCCCGTATGCTATCCAATCCCCTATCCTATTCTTTATCCTATGCTCTATCCTATCCAATACCCTATCGTTTCCTCTATCCTATCCTATCCTCTATAATATCGTATCCTCTATCCTATCCTATACTCTATCCTATCCTATCCTATCCTCTATCCTATAATATCCTCTATCCTATCCTATCCTCTATCCTATCCGATCCTCTATCCTATCCTATCCTCTATCCTATCCTATCCTCTATCCTATACTATCCTCTATCCTATCCAATCACCTATCCGATCCTCTATCCTATCCTTTCCTCTATCCTATCCTATCCTCAATCCTATCCTATCCTCTATCCTATCCTATCCTCTATCCTATCCAATCCCCTATCCTATCCTCTATCCTATCCTATCCTCTATCGTATCCTATCCTCTATCCTATCCAATCCTATATCCTATCCTATCCGCTATCCTATCCCATCCTCTATCCTATCCTATCCTCTATCCTATCCTATCCTCTATAATATCCTATCCTCTATCCTATCCTATCCTCAATCCTATCCTATCCTCTATCCTATCCTATCCTCTATCCTATCCTATCCTCTATCCTATCCTATCCTCTATCCTATCGTATCCTCTATCCTATCCTATCCTCTATCCTATCCTATCCTCTATCCTATCCTATCCTCTATCCTATACTATCCTCTATCCTATCCTATCCGCTATCCTATCCTATCCTCTATCCTATACTATCCTCAATCCTATCCTATCCTCTATCCTATCCTATCCTCTATCCTATTCTATACTCTATCCAACCTAACCTCTATCCTATCCTATCCTCTATCCTATCCTATCCTCTATCCTATCCTATCCTCTATCCTATCCTATCGTCTATCCTATCCTATCCTCTATCCCATCCTATCCTCTATCCTATCCTATCCTCTATCCTATCCTATCCTCTATCCTATCCTATCCTCTATCCTATCCTATCCTCTATCCTATCCTATCCTCTATCCTATCCTATCCTCTATCCTATCCTATCCTCTATCCTATCCTATCCTCTATCCTATCCTATCCTCTATCCTATCCTATCCTCTATCCTATCCTCTATCCTATCCTATCCTCTATAATATCCTATCCTCTATCCTATCCTATCCTCAATCCTATCCTATCCTCTATCCTATCCTATCCTCTATCCTATCCTATCCTCTATCCTATCCTATCCTCTATCCTATCCTATCCTCTATCCTATCCTATCCTCTATCTTATCCTATCCTCTATCCTATCCTATCCTCTATCCTATCCAATCCCCTAACCTATCCTCTATCCTATCCTCTATCGTCTCCTGTCCTCTATCCTATACAATCCCCTATCCTATCCTCTATCCTATCCAATCACCTATCCGATCCTCTATCCTATCCTTTCCTCTATCCTATCCTATCCTCAATCCTATCCTATCCTCTATCCTATCCTATCCTCTATCCTATCCAATCCCCTATCCTATCCTCTATCCTATCCTATCCTCTATCGTATCCTATCCTCTATCCTATCCAATCCTATATCCTATCCTATCCGCTATCCTATCCCATCCTCTATCCTATCCTATCCTCTATCCTATCCTATCCTCTATAATATCCTATCCTCTATCCTATCCTATCCTCTATCCTATCCTATCCTCTATCCTATCCTATCCTCTATCCTATCCTATCCTCTATCTTATCCTATCCTCTATCCTATCCTATCCTCTATCCTATCCAATCCCCTTACCTATCCTCTATCCTATCCTCTATCGTCTCCTGTCCTCTATCCTATACAATCCCCTATCCTATCCTCTATCCTATCCTATCCTCTATCCTATCCTATCCTCTTTCCTATCCTATCATCTATCCTATCCTATCCTCTATCCTATCCTATCCTCTATACTATCCCATCCTCTATCCTATCCTATCCTCTATAATATCCTATCCTCTATCCTATCCTATCCTCAATCCTATCCTATCCTCTATCCTATCCTATCCTCTATCCTATCCTATCCTCTATCCTATCCTATCCTCTATCCTATCGTATCCTCTATCCTATCCTATCCTCTATCCTATCCTATCCTATCCTATCCTCTATCCTATACTATCCTCTATCCTATCCTATCCTCTATCCTATCCAATCACCTATCCGATCCTCTATCCTATCCTTTCCTCTATCCTATCCTATCTTCAATCCTATTCTATCCTCTATCCTATCCTATCCTCTATCCTATTCTATACTCTATCCTATCCTATCCGCTATCCTATCCTCTATTCGATCCTCGCCACTATAATATCGTATCCTCTATCCTATCCTATTCTCAATTCTATTCTATCCTCTATCGTATCCTATCCTCTATCCTATCCAATCCTATGTCCTATACTCTATCGTATCGTATTCTCTATCCTATCCTATCCTCCATCCTATCCGATCCTCTATCTTATCCTATCCTCTATAGTATCCTATCCTCTATCCTATTCTATATTCTATCCTATCCTATCCTCTATCCTATACTATCCTCTATACTATCATATCCTCTATCCTATCCTATCCTCTATCCTATCCTATCCTCTATCCTATCCTATCCTCTATCCTATCCTATCCTCAATCCTATCCTATCCTCTATCCTATTATATCCTCTATCCTATCCTATCCTCCATCCTATCCTATCCTCTATCCTATCCTATCCTCTATCCTATCCTATCCTCTATCCAATTCTATCCTCTATCCGATCCTCTATCCTATTCTATCCTCTATCCTATCCTATGCTCTATCCTATCCTATCCTCTATCCCATTCTACCCTCTATCCTATCCTATCCTCTATCCTATCCTATCCCCTATCCTATCCTATCCTCTATGCTATCCTATATCCTATCCGCTATCCTATCCTCTATCCTATCCTCTATCCTATCCTATCCTATCCTCTATCGTATCCTATCCTCTATCCTATCCTCTATCCTATCCTATCCTCTATCCTATCCTATCCTTTATCCTATCCTATCCTCTATCCTATCCTATCCTCTATCCTATCCTCTATCCTAACCTCTATCCTATCCTCTATCCTATCCTATCCTCTATCCTATCGTATCCTCTATCCTATCCTATCCTCTATCCTATTATATCCTCTATCCTATCCTATCCTCCATCCTATCCTATCCTCTATCCTATCCTATCCTCTATCCTATCCTATCCTCTATCCAATTCTATCCTCTATCCTATCCTCCATCCTATCCTTTCCTCTATCCTATCCGATCCTCTATCCTATTCTAACCTCTATCCTATCCTATCCTCTATCCTATCCTATCCTCTATCCTATACTATCCTCTATCCTATCCTATCCTCTATCCTATCCAATCACCTATCCGATCCTCTATCCTATCCTTTCCTCTATCCTATCCTATCATCAATCCTATTCTATCCTCTATCCTATCCTATTCTCTATCTTATTCTATACTCTATCCTATCCTATCCGCTATCCTATCCTCTATCCTATCCAATCCCCTATCCGATCCTCTATCCTATCATATCCTCTATCCTATCCTATCCTCTATCCTATCCTATCCTATCCTCTATCCTATCCTATCCTCTATCCTATCTTATCCTCTATCCTATCCTATCCTCTATAATATCGTATCCTCTATCCAATCCTATACTCTATCCTATCCTATCCGATCCTCTATCCTATCCTTTCCTCTATCCTATCCTATCCTCAATCCTATCCTATCCTCTATCCTATCCAATCCCCTATCCTATCCTCTATCCTATCCTATCCTCTATCCTATCCTATCATCTATCCTATACACTATCGTATCCTATCCTCTAACCTATCCAATCCTATATCCTATCCTCTAACCTATCCAATCCTATATCCTATCCTCTATCCTATCCTATCCTCTATCCTATCCTTTCCTCTATCCTATCCAATCCCCTATCCTATCCTCTATCCGATCCTATCCTCTATCCTATCCAATCCTCTATAATATCGTATCCTCTATCCTATCCTATCCTATACTCTATCCTATCCAATCCCCTATCCTATCCTCCATCCTATCCTATCGTCTATCGTATCCTATCCTCTATCCTATCCAATCCCGTATGCTATCCAATCCCCTATCCTATTCTTTATCCTATGCTCTATCCTATCCAATACCCTATCGTTTCCTCTATCCTATCCTATCCTCTATAATATCGTATCCTCTATCCTATCCTATACTCTATCCTATCCTATCCTATCCTCTATCCTATAATATCCTCTATC
Organism: Halictus rubicundus; assembly: GCF_050948215.1. Classification (NCBI taxonomy): domain Eukaryota; kingdom Metazoa; phylum Arthropoda; class Insecta; order Hymenoptera; family Halictidae; genus Halictus; species Halictus rubicundus. Next base: position 110,074 of record NW_027488868.1, read on the forward strand.
CTATCCTATCCTCTATCCTATCCGATCCTCTATCCTATCCTATCCTCTATCCTATCCTATCCTCTATCCTATACTATCCTCTATCCTATCCAATCACCTATCCGATCCTCTATCCTATCCTTTCCTCTATCCTATCCTATCCTCAATCCTATCCTATCCTCTATCCTATCCTATCCTCTATCCTATCCAATCCCCTATCCTATCCTCTATCCTATCCTATCCTCTATCGTATCCTATCCTCTATCCTATCCAATCCTATATCCTATCCTATCCGCTATCCTATCCCATCCTCTATCCTATCCTATCCTCTATCCTATCCTATCCTCTATAATATCCTATCCTCTATCCTATCCTATCCTCAATCCTATCCTATCCTCTATCCTATCCTATCCTCTATCCTATCCTATCCTCTATCCTATCCTATCCTCTATCCTATCGTATCCTCTATCCTATCCTATCCTCTATCCTATCCTATCCTCTATCCTATCCTATCCTCTATCCTATACTATCCTCTATCCTATCCTATCCGCTATCCTATCCTATCCTCTATCCTATACTATCCTCAATCCTATCCTATCCTCTATCCTATCCTATCCTCTATCCTATTCTATACTCTATCCAACCTAACCTCTATCCTATCCTATCCTCTATCCTATCCTATCCTCTATCCTATCCTATCCTCTATCCTATCCTATCGTCTATCCTATCCTATCCTCTATCCCATCCTATCCTCTATCCTATCCTATCCTCTATCCTATCCTATCCTCTATCCTATCCTATCCTCTATCCTATCCTATCCTCTATCCTATCCTATCCTCTATCCTATCCTATCCTCTATCCTATCCTATCCTCTATCCTATCCTATCCTCTATCCTATCCTATCCTCTATCCTATCCTATCCTCTATCCTATCCTCTATCCTATCCTATCCTCTATAATATCCTATCCTCTATCCTATCCTATCCTCAATCCTATCCTATCCTCTATCCTATCCTATCCTCTATCCTATCCTATCCTCTATCCTATCCTATCCTCTATCCTATCCAATCACCTATCCGATCCTCTATCCTATCCTATCCTCAATCCTATCCTATCCACTATCCTATCCTATACTCGATCCTATCCAATCCCCTATCCTATCCTCCATCCTATCCTATCCTCTATCGTATCCTATCCTCTATCCTATCCAATCCCCTATCCTATCCTCTATCCTATCCTATTCTTTATCCTATGCTCTATCCTATCCAATACCCTATCGTTTCCTCTTTCCTATCCTCTATCATATCCTATTCTTTATCCTATGCTCTATCCTATCAAATACCCTATCGTTTCCTCTATCCTATCCTTTATCCTATCCTATTCTTTATCCTATGCTCTATCCTATCCAATACCCTATCGTTTCCTCTATCCTATCCTATCCTCTATAATATCGTATCCTCTATGCTATCCTCTCCTCTATCCTATCCTATCCTCTATCCTATCCTATCCTCTATCCTATACTATCTTCTATCCTATCCTATCCTCTATGCTATCCAATCCCCTATCCTATCCTCTATCCTATCCTATCCTCTATCCTATCCTATCCTCTATCCTATCCTATCCTCTATCCTATCCTATCCTCTATCCTATCCAATCCCCTATCCGATCCTCTATCCTATCATATCCTCTATCCTATCCTATCCTGTATCCTATCCAATCCCCTATCCTATCCTCTATCCTATCCTATCCTCTATCCTATCCTATCCACTATCCTATCCTATCCTCTATCCTATCCTCTATCCTATCCTATCCTGTATCCTATCCTATCCTCTATCCTATCCTACCCTATCCTATCCTCTATCCTATCCTATCCTCTATCGTCTCCTGTCCTCTAGCCTATACAATCCCCTATTCTATCCTTTATCGTCTCCTATTGTCTATCCTATCCAATCCCCTATCCTATCCTCTATCCGATCCTATCCTCTATCGTATCCTATACACTATCTTATCCAATCCCCTATCCTATCCTCTATGCTATCCTATCCACTATCCTATACTCTCCTCTATCCTATCCTATCTTCTATCCTATCCTATCCTCTATCCTATCCTATCCTCTATCCTATCCAATCACCTATCCGATCCTCTATCCTATCCTCTACCCTATCCTATCCTCTATCCTATCCTATCCTATCCTCTATCCTATCATCTCCTCTATCCTATCCTATCCTCTATCCTATCATCTCCTCTATCCTATCCTATCCTCTATCCTATCCTATCCTCTATCCTATCCTATCCTCTATCCTATCCTATCCTATCCTCTATCCTATCTTATCCTCTATCCTATTCTATCCTCTATCCTATCCTATCCTCTATCCTATCCTCTATCCTATCCTCTATCCTATCCTATCCTCTATCCTATCCTATCCTCTATCCTATCCTATCCTCTATCCTATCCTATCCTCTATCCTATCCTATCCTCTATCCTATCCTATCCTCTATCCTATCCTCTATCCTATCCTATCCTCTATAATATCCTATCCTCTATCCAATCCTATCCTCAATCCTATCCTATCCTCTATCCTATCCTATCCTCTATCCTATCCTATCCTCTATCCTATCCTATCCTCTATCGTATCCTATCCTCTATCCTATCCAATCCCCTATCCTATCCTCTATCCTATCCTATTCTTTATCCTATGCTCTATCCTATCCAATACCCTATCGTTTCCTCTATCCTATCCTCTATCCTATCCTATTCTTTATCCTATGCTCTATCCTATCCAATACCCTATCGTTTCCTCTATCCTATCCTATCCTCTATAATATCGTATCCTCTATGCTATCCTCTATCCTATCCTATCCTCTATCCTATCCTATCCTCTATCCTATCCTATCCTCTATCCTATCCTATCCTATCCTCTATCCTATCCAATCTCCTATCCTATCCTCTATCCTATCCTATCCTCTACCCTATCCTATCCTCTATCGTATCCTATCCTCTATCCGATCCTATCCTCTATCCTATACAATCCACTATCCTATCCTCTATCCTATCCTCTATCCTATCCTATCCTCTATCCTATCCTATCTTCTATCCTATCCTATCATCTATCCTATCCACTATCGTATCCTATACTCTATCCTATCCAATCCTATATCCTATCCTCTATCCTATCCTCTATCCTATCCTATCCTCTATCCTATCCTATCCTCTATCCTATCCTATCCTCTATCCTATCCTATCCTCTATCCTATCCTATCCTCTATCCTATCCTATCCTCTATCCTATCTTATCCTCTATAATATCCTATCCTCTATCGTATTCTATCCTCTATCCTATCCTATCCTCTATCCTATCCGATCCTCTATCCTATCATATCCTCTATCCTATCCTATCCTCTATCCTATCCTATCCTCTATCCTATCCTATCCTCCATCCTATCCTATCCTGTATCCTATCCTATCCTCTATCCTATCCTACCCTATCCTATCCTCTATCCTATCCTATCCTCTATGATATCCTATCCTCTATCCTATACTATCCTCTATCCTATCCCATCCTCTATCCTATCCAATCACCTATCCGATCCTCTATCCTATCCTTTCCTCTATCCTATACTATCCTCAATCCTATCCTATCCTCTATCCTATCCAATCCCCTATCCGATCCTCTATCCTATCATATCCTCTATCCTATCCAATCCTCTATCCTATCCTCTATCCTATCCTATCCTCTATCCTATCTTATCCTCTATAATATCGTATCCTCTATCCAATCCTATACTCTATCCTATCCTATCCGATCCTCTATCCTATCCTTTCCTCTATCCTATCCTATCCTCAATCCTATCCTATCCTCTATCCTATCCTTTCCTCTATCCTATCCAATCCCCTATCCTATCCTCTATCCTATCCTATCCTCTATCCTATCCTATCATCTATCCTATACACTATCGTATCCTATCCTCTAACCTATCCAATCCTATATCCTATCCTCTATCCTATCCTATCCTCTATCCTATCCTTTCCTCTATCCTATCCAATCCCCTATCCTATCCTCTATCCGATCCTATCCTCTATCCTATCCAATCCTCTATAATATCGTATCCTCTATCCTATCCTATCCTATACTCTATCCTATCCAATCCCCTATCCTATCCTCCATCCTATCCTATCGTCTATCGTATCCTATCCTCTATCCTATCCAATCCCGTATGCTATCCAATCCCCTATCCTATTCTCTATCCTATCCTATTCTTTATCCTATGCTCTATCCTATCCAATACCCTATCGTTTCCTCTATCCTATCCTATCCTCTATAATATCGTATCCTCTATCCTATCCTATACTCTATCCTATCCTATCCTATCCTCTATCCTATAATATCCTCTATCCTATCCTATCCTCTATCCTATCCTATCCTCTATCCTATCCTATCCTCTATCCTATCCTATCCTCTATCCTATACTATCCTCTATCCTATCCAATCACCTATCCGATCCTCTATCCTATCCTTTCCTCTATCCTATCCTATCCTCAATCCTATCCTATCCTCTATCCTATCCTATCCTCTATCCTATCCAATCCCCTATCCTATCCTCTATCCTATCCTATCCTCTATCGTATCCTATCCTCTATCCTATCCAATCCTATATCCTATCCTATCCGCTATCCTATCCGATCCTCTATCCTATCCTATCCTCTATCCTATCCTATCCTCTATAATATCCTATCCTCTATCCTATCCTATCCTCAATCCTATCCTATCCTCTATCCTATCCTATCCTCTATCCTATCCTATCCTCTATCCTATCCTATCCTCTATCCTATCCTATCCTCAATCCTATCCTATCCTCTATCCTATCCTATCCTCTATCCTATCCTATCCTCTATCCTATCCTATCCTCTATCCTATCCTATCCTCTATCCTATACTATCCTCTATCCTATCCTATCCGCTATCCTATCCTATCCTCTATCCTATACTATCCTCAATCCTATCCTATCCTCTATCCTATCCTATCCTCTATCCTATTCTATACTCTATCCAACCTAACCTCTATCCTATCCTATCCTCTATCCTATCCTATCCTCTATCCTATCCTATCCTCTATCCTATCCTATCCTCTATCCTATCCTATCCTCTATCCCATCCTATCCTCTATCCTATCCTATCCTCTATCCTATCCTATCCTCTATCCTATCCTATCCTCTATCCTATCCTATCCTCTATCCTATCCTATCCTCTATCCTATCCTATCCTCTATCCTATCCTATCCTCTATCCTATCCTATCCTCTATCCTATCCTATCCTCTATCCTATCCTATCCTCTATCCTATCCAATCACCTATCCGATCCTCTATCCTATCCTATCCTCTATCCTATCCTATCCTCTATCGTATCCTATCCTCTATCCTATCCAATCCTATATCCTATCCTATCCGCTATCCTATCCGATCCTCTATCCTATCCTATCCTCTATCCTATCCTATCCTCTATAATATCCTATCCTCTATCCTATCCTATCCTCAATCCTATCCTATCCTCTATCCTATCCTATCCTCTATCCTATCCTATCCTCTATCCTATCCTATCCTCTATCCTATCCTATCCTCAATCCTATCCTATCCTCTATCCTATCCTATCCTCTATCCTATCCTATCCTCTATCCTATCCTATCCTCTATCCTATCCTATCCTCTATCCTATACTATCCTCTATCCTATCCTATCCGCTATCCTATCCTATCCTCTATCCTATACTATCCTCAATCCTATCCTATCCTCTATCCTATCCTATCCTCTATCCTATTCTATACTCTATCCAACCTAACCTCTATCCTATCCTATCCTCTATCCTATCCTATCCTCTATCCTATCCTATCCTCTATCCTATCCTATCCTCTATCCTATCCTATCCTCTATCCCATCCTATCCTCTATCCTATCCTATCCTCTATCCTATCCTATCCTCTATCCTATCCTATCCTCTATCCTATCCTATCCTCTATCCTATCCTATCCTCTATCCTATCCTATCCTCTATCCTATCCTATCCTCTATCCTATCCTATCCTCTATCCTATCCTATCCTCTATCCTATCCTATCCTCTATCCTATCCTATCCTCTATCCTATCCAATCACCTATCCGATCCTCTATCCTATCCTATCCTCTATCCTATCCTATCCTCTATCCTATCCTATCCTCTATCCTATCCTATCCTCAATCCTATCCTATCCTCTATCCTATCCTATCCTCTATCCTATCCAATCACCTATCCGATCCTCTATCCTATCCTATCCTCAATCCTATCCTATCCTCTATCCTATCCTATCCTCTATCCTATCCAATCCCCTATCCTATCCTCTATCCTATCCTATCCTCTATCGTATCCTATCCTCTATCCTATCCAATCCTATATCCTATCCTATCCGCTATCCTATCCCATCCTCTATCCTATCCTATCCTCTATCCTATCCTATCCTCTATAATATCCTATCCTCTATCGTATTCTATCCTCTATCCTATCCTATCCTCTATCCCATCCGATCCTCTATCCTATCATATCCTCTATCCTATCCTATCCTCTATCCTACCCTATCCTCTATCCTATCCTATCCTCTATCCTATCCTATCCTCCATCCTATCCTATCCTGTATCCTATCCTATCCTCTATCCTATCCTACCCTATCCTATCCTCTATCCTATCCTATCCTCTATCCTATACTATCCTCTATCCTATACTATCCTCTATCCTATCCTATCCGCTATCCTATCCTATCCTCTATCCTATCCTTTCCTCTATCCTATACTATCCTCAATCCTATCCTATCCTCTATCCTATCCTATCCTCTATCCAACCTAACCTCTATCCTATCCTATCCTCTATCCTATCCTATCCTCTATCCTATCCTATCCTCTATCCTATCCTATCCTCTATCCTATCCTATCCTCTATCCTATCCTATCCTCTATCCTATCCTCTATCCTATCCTACCCTATCCTCTATCCTATCCTATCCTCTATCCTATCCTATCCTCTATCCCATCCTATCCTCTATCCTATCCTATCCTCTATCCTATCCTATCCTCTATCCTATCCTATCCTCTATCCTATCCTATCCTCTATCCTATCCTATCCTCTATCCTATCCTATCCTCTATCCTATCCTATCCTCTATCCTATCCTATCCTCTATCCTATCCTATCCTCTATCCTATCCTCTATCCTATCCTATCCTCTATCCAATCCAATCCTCTATCCTGTCCTATCCTCTATCCTATCCTCTATCCTATCCTATCCTCTATCCTATCCTATCCTATCCTCAATCCTATCCTATCCACTATCCTATCCTATACTCGATCCTATCCAATCCCCTATCCTATCCTCCATCCTATCCTATCCTCTATCGTATCCTATCCTCTATCCTATCCAATCCCCTATCCTATCCTCTATCCTATCCTATTCTTTATCCTATGCTCTATCCTATCCAATACCCTATCGTTTCCTCTATCCTATCCTCTATCCTATCCTATTCTTTATCCTATGCTCTATCCTATTAAATACCCTATCGTTTCCTCTATCCTATCCTCTATCCTATCCTATTCTTTATCCTATGCTCTATCCTATCCAATACCCTATCGTTTCCTCTATCCTATCCTATCCTCTATAATATCGTATCCTCTATGCTATCCTATCCTCTATCCTATCCTATCCTCTATCCTATCCTATCCTCTATCCTATACTATCTTCTATCCTATCCTATCCTCTATCCTATCCAATCCCCTATCCTATCCTCTATCCTATCCTATCCTCTATCCTATCCTATCCTCTATCCTATCCTATCCTCTATCCTATCCAATCCCCTATCCGATCCTCTATCCTATCATATCCTCTATCCTATCCTATCCTGTATCCTATCCAATCCCCTATCCTATCCGCTATCCTATCCTATCCTCTATCCTATCCTATCCTCTAACCTATCCAATCCTATATCCTATCCTCTATCCTATCCTATCCTCTATCCTATCCTATCCTCTATCCTATCCTATCCTCTATCCTATCCAATCACCTATCCGATCCTCTATCCTATCCTTTCCTCTATCCTATCCTATCCTCAATCCTATCCTATCCTCTACCCTATCCTATCCTCTATCCTATCCTCTATCCTATCCTATCCTCTATCCTACCCAATCCCCTAACCTATCCTCTATCCTATCCTATCCTCTATCGTATCCTATCCTCTATCCTATCCAATCCTATATCCTATCCTATCCGCTATTCTATCCCATCCTCTATAATATCCTATCCTCTATCCTATCCTATCCTCTATAATATCCTATCCTCTATCCTATCCTATCCTATCCTCTATCCTATCCTATCCTCTATCCTATCCTATCCTCTATCCTATCCTCTATCCTATCCTATCCTCTATCCTATCCAATCCCCTAACCTATCCTCTATCCTATACTCTATCGTCTCCTGTCCTCTATCCTATACAATCCCCTATCCTATCCTCTATCCTATCCTATCCTCTATCCTATCCTATCCTCTTTCCTATCCTATCCTCTATCCTATCCTATCTTCTATCCTATCCTCTCATCTAATCTATCCACTATCGTATCCTATCCTCTATCCTATCCAATCCTATATCCTATCCTCTATCCAATCCAATCCTCTATCCTATCCTATCCTCTATCCTATCCTATCCTCTATCCTATCCTATCCTCTATCCTATCCTATCCTCTATCCTATCCTATCCTCTATAATATCCTATCCTCTATCGTATCCTATCCTCTATCCTATCCTATCCTATATCCTATCCGATCCTCTATCCTATCATATCCTCTATCCTATCCTATCCTCTATCCTATCCTATCCTCTATCCTATCCTATCCTCTATCCTATCCTATCCTCAATCCTATCCTCTATCCTATCCTATCCTCTATCCTATCCTATCCTCTATCCTATCCTATCCTCTATCCTATCCTATCCTCTATCCTATCCTATCCTCTATCCTATCCTATCCTCTATCCTATCTTATACTCTATCCTATCCTATCCTCTATCCTATACTATCCTCAATCCTATCCTATCCTCTATCCTATCCTATCCTCTATCCTATCCAATCACCTATCCTATCCTCTATCCTATCCTATCCTCTATCCTATCCTATCCTCAATCCTATCCTATCCTCTATCCTATCCTATCCTCTATCCTATCCAATCCCCTATCCTATCCTCTATCCTATCCTATCCTCTATCGTATCCTATCCTCTATCCTCTGTCCTATCCTATCCTCTATCCTATCCTATCCTCTATCCTATCCTATCCTCTATGCTATCCTATCCTCTATCCTATACTATCCTCTATCCTATCCTATCCTCTATCCTATCCTATCCTCTATCCTATCCTATCCTCTATCCGATCCTATCCTCTATCGTATCCTATACTCTATGCTATCCAATCCCCTATCCTATCCTCTATGCTATCCTATCCTCTATCCTATACTATCCTCTATCCTATCCCATCCTCTATCCTATCCAATCACCTATCCGATCCTCTATCCTATCCTATCCGCTATCCTATCCTCTATTCGATCCTCGCCACTATAATATCGTATCCTCTATCCTATCCTATTCTCAATTCTACTCTATCCTCTATCGTATCCTATCCTCTATCCTATCCAATCCTATGTCCTATACTCTATCGTATCGTATTCTCTATCCTATCCTATCCTCCATCCTATCAGATCCTCTATCTTATCCTATCCTCTATAGTATCCTATCCTCTATCCTATTCTATATTCTATCCTATCCTATCCTCTATCCTATACTATCCTCTATCCTATCCTATCCTCTATCCTATCCTATCCTCTATCCTATCCTATCCTCTATCCTATCCTCTATCCTATCCTATCCTCTATCCTACCCAATCCCCTAACCTATCCTCTATCCTATCCTATCCTCTATCGTATCCTATCCTCTATCCTATCCTATCCTCTATCCTATCCTATCCTCTATCCTATCCTATCCTCTATCCTATCCTATCCTCTATCCTATCCAATCACCTATCCGATCCTCTATCCTATCCTATCCTCTATCCTATCCTATCCTCTATCGTATCCTATCCTCTATCCTATCCTATCCTCTATCCTATCCTATCCTCTATCCTATCCTATCCTCTATCCTATCTTATACTCTATCCTATCCTATCCTCTATCCTATACTATCCTCAATCCTATCCTATTCTCTATCCTATCCTATCCTCTATCCTATCCAATCACCTATCCTATCCTCTATCCTATCCTATCCTCTATCCTATCCTATCCTCAATCCTATCCTATCCTCTATCCTATCCTATCCTCTATCCTATCCAATCCCCTATCCTATCCTCTATCCTATCCTATCCTCTATCGTATCCTATCCTCTATCCTCTGTCCTATCCTATCCTCTATCCTATCCTATCCTCTATCCTATCCTATCCTCTATGCTATCCTATCCTCTATCCTATACTATCCTCTATCCTATCCTATCCTCTATCCTATCCTATCCTCTATCCTATCCTATCCTCTATCCGATCCTATCCTCTATCGTATCCTATACTCTATGCTATCCAATCCCCTATCCTATCCTCTATGCTATCCTATCCTCTATCCTATACTATCCTCTATCCTATCCCATCCTCTATCCTATCCAATCACCTATCCGATCCTCTATCCTATCCTATCCGCTATCCTATCCTCTATTCGATCCTCGCCACTATAATATCGTATCCTCTATCCTATCCTATTCTCAATTCTACTCTATCCTCTATCGTATCCTATCCTCTATCCTATCCAATCCTATGTCCTATACTCTATCGTATCGTATTCTCTATCCTATCCTATCCTCCATCCTATCAGATCCTCTATCTTATCCTATCCTCTATAGTATCCTATCCTCTATCCTATTCTATATTCTATCCTATCCTATCCTCTATCCTATACTATCCTCTATCCTATCCTATCCTCTATCCTATCCTATCCTCTATCCTATCCTATCCTCTATCCTATCCTCTATCCTATCCTATCCTCTATCCTATCCTATCTTCTATCCTATCCTCTCATCTAATCTATCCACTATCGTATCCTATCCTCTATCCTATCCAATCCTATATCCTATCCTCTATCCAATACCCTATCGTTTCCTCTATCCTATCCTCTATCCTATCCTATCCTCTATCCTATCCTATCCTCTATCCTATCCTCTATCCTATCCTATCCTCTATAATATCCTATCCTCTATCCTATCCTATCCTCAATCCTATCCTGTCCTCTATCCTATCCTATCCTCTATCCTATCCTATCCTCTATCCTATCCTATCCTCTATCCTATCCTATCCTCTATCCTATCCAATCACCTATCCGATCCTCTATCCTATCCTATCCTCAATCCTATCCTATCCTCTATCCTATCCTATCCTCTATCCTATCCTATCCTCTTTCCTATCCTATCCTCTATCCTATCCTATCTTCTATCCTATCCTCTCATCTAATCTATCCACTATCGTATCCTATCCTCTATCCTATCCAATCCTATATCCTATCCTCTATCCAATCCAATCCTCTATCCTATCCTATCCTCTATCCTATCCTATCCTCTATCCTATCCTATCCTCTATCCTATCCTATCCTCTATCCTATCCTATCCTCTATAATATCCTATCCTCTATCGTATCCTATCCTCTATCCTATCCTATCCTATATCCTATCCGATCCTCTATCCTATCATATCCTCTATCCTATCCTATCCTCTATCCTATCCTATCCTCTATCCTATCCTATCCTCTATCCTATCCTATCCTCAATCCTATCCTCTATCCTATCCTATCCTCTATCCTATCCTATCCTCTATCCTATCCTATCCTCTATCCTATCCTATCCTCTATCCTATCCTATCCTCTATCCTATCCTATCCTCTATCCTATCCTATCCTCTATCCTATCTTATACTCTATCCTATCCTATCCTCTATCCTATACTATCCTCAATCCTATCCTATCCTCTATCCTATCCTATCCTCTATCCTATCCAATCACCTATCCTATCCTCTATCCTATCCTATCCTCTATCCTATCCTATCCTCAATCCTATCCTATCCTCTATCCTATCCTATCCTCTATCCTATCCAATCCCCTATCCTATCCTCTATCCTATCCTATCCTCTATCGTATCCTATCCTCTATCCTCTGTCCTATCCTATCCTCTATCCTATCCTATCCTCTATCCTATCCTATCCTCTATGCTATCCTATCCTCTATCCTATACTATCCTCTATCCTATCCTATCCTCTATCCTATCCTATCCTCTATCCTATCCTATCCTCTATCCGATCCTATCCTCTATCGTATCCTATACTCTATGCTATCCAATCCCCTATCCTATCCTCTATGCTATCCTATCCTCTATCCTATACTATCCTCTATCCTATCCCATCCTCTATCCTATCCAATCACCTATCCGATCCTCTATCCTATCCTATCCGCTATCCTATCCTCTATTCGATCCTCGCCACTATAATATCGTATCCTCTATCCTATCCTATTCTCAATTCTACTCTATCCTCTATCGTATCCTATCCTCTATCCTATCCAATCCTATGTCCTATACTCTATCGTATCGTATTCTCTATCCTATCCTATCCTCCATCCTATCAGATCCTCTATCTTATCCTATCCTCTATAGTATCCTATCCTCTATCCTATTCTATATTCTATCCTATCCTATCCTCTATCCTATACTATCCTCTATCCTATCCTATCCTCTATCCTATCCTATCCTCTATCCTATCCTATCCTCTATCCTATCCTCTATCCTATCCTATCCTCTATCCTATCCTATCTTCTATCCTATCCTCTCATCTAATCTATCCACTATCGTATCCTATCCTCTATCCTATCCAATCCTATATCCTATCCTCTATCCAATCCAATCCTCTATCCTATCCTCTATCCTATCCTATCCTCTATCCTATCCTATCCTCTATCCTATCCTATCCTCTATCCTATCCTATCCTCTATAATATCCTATCCTCTATCGTATCCTATCCTCTATCCTATCCTATCCTCTATCCTATCCGATCCTCTATCCTATCATATCCTCTATCCTATCCTATCCTCTATCCTATCCTGTCCTCTATCCTATCCTATCCTCTATCCTATCCTATCCTCAATCCTATCCTCTATCCTCTATCCTATCCTATCCTCTATCCTATCCTATCCTCTATCCTATCCTATCCTCTATCCTATCCTATCCTCTATCCTATCCTATCCTCTATCCTATCCTATACTCTATCCTATCCTATCCTCTATCCTATCCTATCCTCTATCCTATCCTCTATCCTATCCTATCCTCTATAATATCCTATCCTCTATCCTATCCTATCCTCAATCCTATCCTGTCCTCTATCCTATCCTATCCTCTATCCTATCCTATCCTCTATCCTATCCTATCCTCTATCCTATCCTATCCTCTATCCTATCCAATCACCTATCCGATCCTCTATCCTATCCTATCCTCAATCCTATCCTATCCTCTATCCTATCCTATCCTCTATCCTATCCTATCCTCTATCGTATCCTATCCTCTATCCTATCCAATCCCCTATCCTATCCTCTATCCGATCCTATCCTCTATCCTATCCTATCCTCTATAATATCGTATCCTCTATCCTATCCTATCCTATACTCGATCCTATCCTATACTCGATCCTATCCAATCCCCTATCCTATCCTCCATCCTATCCTATACTCGATCCTATCCAATCCCCTATCATATCCTCTATCCTATCCTATCCAGTATCCTATCCAATCCCCTATCCTATCCTCTATCCTATCCTATCCTCTATCCTATCCTATCCTCTATCCTATCCTATCCTCTATCCTATCCTATCCTCTATCCTATCCTCTATCCTATCCTATCCTATCCTCTATCCTATCCTATCCTCTATCCCATCCTATCCTCTATCCTATCCTATCCTCTATCCTATCCTATCCTCTATCCTATCCTATCCTCTATCCTATCCTATCCTCTATCCTATCCTATCCTCTATCCTATCCTATCCTCTATCCTATCCTATCCTCTATCCTATCCTCTATCCTATACTATCCTCTATCCAATCCAATCCTCTATCCTATCCTATCCTCTATCCTATCCTATCCTCTATCCTATCCTATCCTATCCTCAATCCTATCCTATCCACTATCCTATCCTATACTCGATCCTATCCAATCCCCTATCCTATCCTCCATCCTATCCTATCCTCTATCGTATCCTATCCTCTATCCTATCCAATCCCCTATCCTATCCTCTATCCTATCCTATTCTTTATCCTATGCTCTATCCTATCCAATACCCTATCGTTTCCTCTATCCTATCCTCTATCCTATCCTATCCTCTATCCTATCCTATCCTCTATCCTATCCTCTATCCTATCCTATCCTCTATAATATCCTATCCTCTATCCTATCCTATCCTCAATCCTATCCTGTCCTCTATCCTATCCTATCCTCTATCCTATCCTATCCTCTATCCTATCCTATCCTCTATCCTATCCTATCCTCTATCCTATCCAATCACCTATCCGATCCTCTATCCTATCCTATCCTCAATCCTATCCTATCCTCTATCCTATCCTATCCTCTATCCTATCCTATCCTCTATCGTATCCTATCCTCTATCCTATCCAATCCCCTATCCTATCCTCTATCCGATCCTATCCTCTATCCTATCCTATCCTCTATAATATCGTATCCTCTATCCTATCCTATCCTATACTCGATCCTATCCAATCCCCTATCCTATCCTCCATCCTATCCTATCCTCTATCCTATCCTATCCTCTATCCTATCCTATCCTCTATCCTATCCTATCCTCCATCCTATCCTATCCTGTATCCTATCCTATCCTCTATCCTATCCTACCCTATCCTATCCTCTATCCTATCCTATCCTCTATCCTATACTATCCTCTATCCTATACTATCCTCTATCCTATCCTATCCGCTATCCTATCCTATCCTCTATCCTATCCTTTCCTCTATCCTATACTATCCTCAATCCTATCCTATCCTCTATCCTATCCTATCCTCTATCCAACCTAACCTCTATCCTATCCTATCCTCTATCCTATCCTATCCTCTATCCTATCCTATCCTCTATCCTATCCTATCCTCTATCCTATCCTATCCTCTATCCTATCCTATCCTCTATCCTATCCTATCCTCTATCCTATCCTATCCTCTATCCTATCCTATCCTCTATCCTATCCTATCCTCTATCCTATCCTCTATCCTATCCTATCCTATCCTCTATCCTATCCTATCCTCTATCCCATCCTATCCTCTATCCTATCCTATCCTCTATCCTATCCTATCCTCTATCCTATCCTATCCTCTATCCTATCCTATCCTCTATCCTATCCTATCCTCTATCCTATCCTATCCTCTATCCTATCCTATCCTCTATCCTATCCTATCCTCTATCCTATCCTCTATCCTATACTATCCTCTATCCAATCCAATCCTCTATCCTATCCTATCCTCTATCCTATCCTATCCTCTATCCTATCCTATCCTATCCTCAATCCTATCCTATCCACTATCCTATCCTATACTCGATCCTATCCAATCCCCTATCCTATCCTCCATCCTATCCTATCCTCTATCGTATCCTATCCTCTATCCTATCCAATCCCCTATCCTATCCTCTATCCTATCCTATTCTTTATCCTATGCTCTATCCTATCCAATACCCTATCGTTTCCTCTATCCTATCCTCTATCCTATCCTATTCTTTATCCTATGCTCTATCCTATCCAATACCCTATCGTTTCCTCTATCCTATCCTCTATCCTATCCTATTCTTTATCCTATGCTCTATCCTATCCAATACCCTATCGTTTCCTCTATCCTATCCTATCCTCTATCCTATCCTATCCTCTATCCTATCCTATCCTCTATCCTATCTTATACTCTATCCTATCCTATCCTCTATCCTATACTATCCTCAATCCTATCCTATCCTCTATCCTATCCTATCCTCTATCCTATCCAATCACCTATCCTATCCTCTATCCTATCCTATCCTCTATCCTATCCTATCCTCAATCCTATCCTATCCTCTATCCTATCCTATCCTCTATCCTATCCAATCCCCTATCCTATCCTCTATCCTATCCTATCCTCTATCGTATCCTATCCTCTATCCTCTGTCCTATCCTATCCTCTATCCTATCCTATCCTCTATCCTATCCTATCCTCTATGCTATCCTATCCTCTATCCTATACTATCCTCTATCCTATCCTATCCTCTATCCTATCCTATCCTCTATCCTATCCTATCCTCTATCCGATCCTATCCTCTATCGTATCCTATACTCTATGCTATCCAATCCCCTATCCTATCCTCTATGCTATCCTATCCTCTATCCTATACTATCCTCTATCCTATCCCATCCTCTATCCTATCCAATCACCTATCCGATCCTCTATCCTATCCTATCCGCTATCCTATCCTCTATTCGATCCTCGCCACTATAATATCGTATCCTCTATCCTATCCTATTCTCAATTCTACTCTATCCTCTATCGTATCCTATCCTCTATCCTATCCAATCCTATGTCCTATACTCTATCGTATCGTATTCTCTATCCTATCCTATCCTCCATCCTATCAGATCCTCTATCTTATCCTATCCTCTATAGTATCCTATCCTCTATCCTATTCTATATTCTATCCTATCCTATCCTCTATCCTATACTATCCTCTATCCTATCCTATCCTCTATCCTATCCTATCCTCTATCCTATCCTATCCTCTATCCTATCCTCTATCCTATCCTATCCTCTATCCTATCCTATCTTCTATCCTATCCTCTCATCTAATCTATCCACTATCGTATCCTATCCTCTATCCTATCCAATCCTATATCCTATCCTCTATCCAATCCAATCCTCTATCCTATCCTCTATCCTATCCTATCCTCTATCCTATCCTATCCTCTATCCTATCCTATCCTCTATCCTATCCTATCCTCTATAATATCCTATCCTCTATCGTATCCTATCCTCTATCCTATCCTATCCTCTATCCTATCCGATCCTCTATCCTATCATATCCTCTATCCTATCCTATCCTCTATCCTATCCTGTCCTCTATCCTATCCTATCCTCTATCCTATCCTATCCTCAATCCTATCCTCTATCCTCTATCCTATCCTATCCTCTATCCTATCCTATCCTCTATCCTATCCTATCCTCTATCCTATCCTATCCTCTATCCTATCCTATCCTCTATCCTATCCTATACTCTATCCTATCCTATCCTCTATCCTATCCTATCCTCTATCCTATCCTCTATCCTATCCTATCCTCTATAATATCCTATCCTCTATCCTATCCTATCCTCAATCCTATCCTGTCCTCTATCCTATCCTATCCTCTATCCTATCCTATCCTCTATCCTATCCTATCCTCTATCCTATCCTATCCTCTATCCTATCCAATCACCTATCCGATCCTCTATCCTATCCTATCCTCAATCCTATCCTATCCTCTATCCTATCCTATCCTCTATCCTATCCTATCCTCTATCGTATCCTATCCTCTATCCTATCCAATCCCCTATCCTATCCTCTATCCGATCCTATCCTCTATCCTATCCTATCCTCTATAATATCGTATCCTCTATCCTATCCTATCCTATACTCGATCCTATCCTATACTCGATCCTATCCAATCCCCTATCCTATCCTCCATCCTATCCTATACTCGATCCTATCCAATCCCCTATCATATCCTCTATCCTATCCTATCCTGTATCCTATCCAATCCCCTATCCTATCCTCTATCCTATCCTATCCTCTATCCTATCCTATCCTCTATCCTATCCTATCCTCTATCCTATCCTATCCTCTATCCTATCCTCTATCCTATCCTATCCTATCCTCTATCCTATCCTATCCTCTATCCCATCCTATCCTCTATCCTATCCTATCCTCTATCCTATCCTATCCTCTATCCTATCCTATCCTCTATCCTATCCTATCCTCTATCCTATCCTATCCTCTATCCTATCCTATCCTCTATCCTATCCTCTATCCTATACTATCCTCTATCCAATCCAATCCTCTATCCTATCCTATCCTCTATCCTATCCTATCCTCTATCCTATCCTATCCTATCCTCAATCCTATCCTATCCACTATCCTATCCTATACTCGATCCTATCCAATCCCCTATCCTATCCTCCATCCTATCCTATCCTCTATCGTATCCTATCCTCTATCCTATCCAATCCCCTATCCTATCCTCTATCCTATCCTATTCTTTATCCTATGCTCTATCCTATCCAATACCCTATCGTTTCCTCTATCCTATCCTCTATCCTATCCTATCCTCTATCCTATCCTATCCTCTATCCTATCCTCTATCCTATCCTATCCTCTATAATATCCTATCCTCTATCCTATCCTATCCTCAATCCTATCCTGTCCTCTATCCTATCCTATCCTCTATCCTATCCTATCCTCTATCCTATCCTATCCTCTATCCTATCCTATCCTCTATCCTATCCAATCACCTATCCGATCCTCTATCCTATCCTATCCTCAATCCTATCCTATCCTCTATCCTATCCTATCCTCTATCCTATCCTATCCTCTATCGTATCCTATCCTCTATCCTATCCAATCCCCTATCCTATCCTCTATCCGATCCTATCCTCTATCCTATCCTATCCTCTATAATATCGTATCCTCTATCCTATCCTATCCTATACTCGATCCTATCCAATCCCCTATCCTATCCTCCATCCTATCCTATCCTCTATCCTATCCTATCCTCTATCCTATCCTATCCTCTATCCTATCCTATCCTCCATCCTATCCTATCCTGTATCCTATCCTATCCTCTATCCTATCCTACCCTATCCTATCCTCTATCCTATCCTATCCTCTATCCTATACTATCCTCTATCCTATACTATCCTCTATCCTATCCTATCCGCTATCCTATCCTATCCTCTATCCTATCCTTTCCTCTATCCTATACTATCCTCAATCCTATCCTATCCTCTATCCTATCCTATCCTCTATCCAACCTAACCTCTATCCTATCCTATCCTCTATCCTATCCTATCCTCTATCCTATCCTATCCTCTATCCTATCCTATCCTCTATCCTATCCTATCCTCTATCCTATCCTATCCTCTATCCTATCCTATCCTCTATCCTATCCTATCCTCTATCCTATCCTATCCTCTATCCTATCCTCTATCCTATCCTATCCTATCCTCTATCCTATCCTATCCTCTATCCCATCCTATCCTCTATCCTATCCTATCCTCTATCCTATCCTATCCTCTATCCTATCCTATCCTCTATCCTATCCTATCCTCTATCCTATCCTATCCTCTATCCTATCCTATCCTCTATCCTATCCTATCCTCTATCCTATCCTATCCTCTATCCTATCCTCTATCCTATACTATCCTCTATCCAATCCAAACCTCTATCCTATCCTATCCTCTATCCTATCCTATCCTCTATCCTATCCTATCCTATCCTCAATCCTATCCTATCCACTATCCTATCCTATACTCGATCCTATCCAATCCCCTATCCTATCCTCCATCCTATCCTATCCTCTATCGTATCCTATCCTCTATCCTATCCAATCCCCTATCCTATCCTCTATCCTATCCTATTCTTTATCCTATGCTCTATCCTATCCAATACCCTATCGTTTCCTCTATCCTATCCTCTATCCTATCCTATTCTTTATCCTATGCTCTATCCTATCCAATACCCTATCGTTTCCTCTATCCTATCCTCTATCCTATCCTATTCTTTATCCTATGCTCTATCCTATCCAATACCCTATCGTTTCCTCTATCCTATCCTATCCTCTATAATATCGTATCCTCTATGCTATCCTATCCTCTATCCTATCCTATCCTCTATCCTATCCTATCCTCTATCCTATACTATCTTCTATCCTATCCTATCCTCTATCCTATCCAATCCCCTATCCTATCCTCTATCCTATCCTATCCTCTATCCTATCCTATCCTCTATCCTATCCTATCCTCTATCCTATCCAATCCCCTATCCGATCCTCTATCCTATCATATCCTCTATCCTATCCTATCCTGTATCCTATCCAATCCCCTATCCTATCCGCTATCCTATCCTATCCTCTATCCTATCCTATCCTCTAACCTATCCAATCCTATATCCTATCCTCTATCCTATCCTATCCTCTATCCTATCCTTTCCTCTATCCTATCCAATCCCCTATCCTATCCTCTATCCGATCCTATCCTCTATCCTATCCTATCCTCTATAATATCGTATCCTCTATCCTATCCTATCCTATACTCGATCCTATCCAATCCCCTATCCTATCCTCCATCCTATCCTATCCTCTATCCTATCATATCCTCTATCCTATACTATCCTCTATCCTATCCTATCCTCTATCCTATCCAATCACCTATCCGATCCTCTATCCTATCCTTTCCTCTATCCTATCCTATCCTCAATCCTATCCTATCCTCTACCCTATCCTATCCTCTATCCTATCCTCTATCCTATCCTATCCTCTATCCTACCCAATCCCCTAACCTATCCTCTATCCTATCCTATCCGCTATCGTATCCTATCCTCTATCCTATCCAATCCTATATCCTATCCTATCCGCTATCCTATCCCATCCTCTATCCTATCCTATCCTCTATCCTATCCTATCCTCTATAATATCCTATCCTCTATCCTATCCTATCCTATCCTCTATCCTATCCTATCCTCTATCCTATCCTATCCTCTATCCTATCCTATCCTCTATCCTATCCTCTATCCTATCCTATCCTCTATCCTATCCAATCCCCTAACCTATCCTCTATCCTATCCTCTATCGTCTCCTGTCCTCTATCCTATACAATCCCCTATCCTATCCTCTATCCTATCCTATCCTCTATCCTATCCTATCCTCTTTCCTATCCTATCCTCTATCCTATCCTATCTTCTATCCTATCCTCTCATCTAATCTATCCACTATCGTATCCTATCCTCTATCCTATCCAATCCTATATCCTATCCTCTATCCAATCCAATCCTCTATCCTATCCTATCCTCTATCCTATCCTATCCTCTATCCTATCCTATCCTCTATCCTATCCTATCCTCTATCCTATCCTATCCTCTATGCTATCCTATCCTCTATCCTATACTATCCTCTATCCTATCCTATCCTCTATCCTATCCAATCACCTATCCGATCCTCTATCCTATCCTTTCCTCTATCCTATACTATCCTCAATCGTATCCTATCCTCTATCCTATCCTATCCTCTATCCTATCCAATCCCCTATCCGATCCTCTATCCTATCATATCCTCTATCCTATCCTATCCTCTATCCTATCCTATCCTCTATCCTATCCTGTCCTCTATCCTATCCTATCCTCTTTCCTATCCTATCCTCTATCCTATCCTATCTTCTATCCTATCCTCTCATCTAATCTATCCACTATCGTATCCTATCCTCTATCCTATCCAATCCTATATCCTATCCTCTATCCAATCCAATCCTCTATCCTATCCTATCCTCTATCCTATCCTATCCTCTATCCTATCCTATCCTCTATCCTATCCTATCCTCTATCCTATCCTATCCTCTATGCTATCCTATCCTCTATCCTATACTATCCTCTATCCTATCCTATCCTCTATCCTATCCAATCACCTATCCGATCCTCTATCCTATCCTTTCCTCTATCCTATACTATCCTCAATCGTATCCTATCCTCTATCCTATCCTATCCTCTATCCTATCCAATCCCCTATCCGATCCTCTATCCTATCATATCCTCTATCCTATCCTATCCTCTATCCTATCCTATCCTCTATCCTATCCTGTCCTCTATCCTATCCTATCCTCTATCCTATCCTATCCTCAATCCTATCCTCTATCCTCTATCCTATCCTATCCTCTATCCTATCCTATCCTCTATCCTATCCTATCCTCTATCCTATCCTATCCTCTATCCTATCCTCTCATCTAATCTATCCACTATCGTATTCTATCCTCTATCCTATCCAATCCTATATCCTATCCTCTATCCAATCCAATCCTCTATCCTATCCTATCCTCTATCCTATCCTATCCTCTATCCTATCCTATCCTCTATCCTATCCTATCCTCAATCCTATCCTATCCTCTATCCTATCCTATCCTCTATCCTATCCTATCCTCTATCCTATCCTATCTTCTATCCTATCCTCTCATCTAATCTATCCACTATCGTATCCTATACTCTATTCTATCCAATCCTATATCCTATCCTGTATCCAATCCAATCCTCTATCCTATCCTATCCTCTATCCTATCCGATCCTCTATCCTATCCTATCCTCTATCCTATCCTATCCTCTATCCTATCCTATCCTCTATAATATCCTATCCTCTATCGTATCCTATCCCCTATCCTATCCTCTATCCTATCCTATCCTCTATCCTATCCTATCCTCTATCCTATCCTATCCTCTATCCTATCCTATCCTCTATCCTATCCTATCCGCTATCCTATCCTCTATTCGATCCTCGCCACTATAATATCGTATCCTCTATCTTATCCTATTCTCAATTCTATTCTATCCTCTATCGTATCCTATCCTCTATCCTATCCAATCCTATGTCCTATACTCTATCGTATCGTATTCTCTATCCTATCCTATCCTCCATCCTATCCGATCCTCTATCTTATCCTATCCTCTATAGTATCCTATCCTCTATCCTATTCTATATTCTATCCTATCCTATCCTCTATCCTATACTATCCTCTATAATATCCTATCCTCTATCGTATTCTATCCTCTATCCTATCCTATCCTCTATCCTATCCTATCCTCTACCCTATCCTATCCTCTATCCTATCCTATCCTCTATCCTATACTATCCTCTATCCTATCCTATCCTCTATCCTATCCAATCACCTATCCGATCCTCTATCCTATCCTTTCCTCTATCCTATACTATCCTCAATCGTATCCTATCCTCTATCCTATCCTATCCTCTATCCTATCCAATCCCCTATCCGATCCTCTATCCTATCATATCCTCTATCCTATCCTATCCTCTATCCTATCCTATCCTCTATCCTATCCTATCCTCTATCCTATCCTGTCCTCTATCCTATCCTATCCTCTATCCTATCCTATCCTCTATCCTATCCTATACTCTATCCTATCCTATCCTCTATCCTATACTATCCTCAATCCTATCCTATCCTCTATCCTATCCTATCCTCTATCCTATCCAATCACCTATCCGATCCTCTATCCTATCCTTTCCTCTATCCTATACTATCCTCAATCCTATCCTATCCTCTATCCTATCCTATCCTCTATAATATCGTATCCTCTATCCTATCCTATACTCTATCCTATCCTATCCTATCCTCTATCCTATAATATCCTCTATCCTATCCTATCCTCTATCCTATCCTATCCTCTATCCTATCCTATCCTCTATCCTATCCTATCCTCTATCCTATACTATCCTCTATCCTATCCAATCACCTATCCGATCCTCTATCCTATCCTTTCCTCTATCCTATCCTATCCTCAATCCTATCCTACACTCTATCCTATCCTATCCTCTATCCTATCCAATCCCCTATCCTATCCTCTATCCTATCCTATCCTCTATCGTATCCTATCCTCTATCCTATCCAATCCTATATCCTATCCTATCCGCTATCCTATCCGATCCTCTATCCTATCCTATCCTCTATCCTATCCTATCCTCTATAATATCCTATCCTCTATCCTATCCTATCCTCAATCCTATCCTATCCTCTATCCTGTCCTATCCTCTATCCTATCCTATCCTCTATCCTATCCTATCCTCTATCCTATCGTATCCTCTATCCTATCCTATCCTCTATCCTATCCTATCCTCTATCCTATCCTATCCTCTATCCTATCCTATCCTCTATCCTATACTATCCTCTATCCTATCCTATCCGCTATCCTATCCTATCCTCTATCCTATACTATCCTCAATCCTATCCTATCCTCTATCCTATCCTATCCTCTATCCTATTCTATACTCTATCCAACCTAACCTCTATCCTATCCTATCCTCTATCCTATCCTATCCTCTATCCTATCCTATCCTCTATCCTATCCTATCCTCTATCCTATCCTATCCTCTATCCCATCCTATCCTCTATCCTATCCTATCCTCTATCCTATCCTATCCTCTATCCTATCCTATCCTCTATCCTATCCTATCCTCTATCCTATCCTATCCTCTATCCTATCCTATCCTCTATCCTATCCTATCCTCTATCCTATCCTATCCTCTATCCTATCCTATCCTCTATAATATCCTATCCTCTATCCTATCCTATCCTCAATCCTATCCTGTCCTCTATCCTATCCTATCCTCTATCCTATCCTATCCTCTATCCTATCCTATCCTCTATCCTATCCTATCCTCTATCCTATCCAATCACCTATCCGATCCTCTATCCTATCCTATCCTCAATCCTATCCTATCCTCTATCCTATCCTATCCTCTATCCTATCCTATCCTTTATCGTATCCTATCCTCTATCCTATCCAATCCCCTATCCTATCCTCTATCCGATCCTATCCTCTATCCTATCCTATCCTCTATAATATCGTATCCTCTATCCTATCCTATCCTATACTCGATCCTATCCAATCCCCTATCCTATCCTCCATCCTATCCTATCCTCTATCCTATCCTATCCTCTATCCTATCCTATCCTCTATCCTATCCTATCCTCCATCCTATCCTATCCTGTATCCTATCCTATCCTCTATCCTATCCTACCCTATCCTATCCTCTATCCTATCCTATCCTCTATCCTATACTATCCTCTATCCTATACTATCCTCTATCCTATCCTATCCGCTATCCTATCCTATCCTCTATGCTATCCTTTCCTCTATCCTATACTATCCTCAATCCTATCCTATCCTCTATCCTATCCTATCCTCTATCCAACCTAACCTCTATCCTATCCTATCCTCTATCCTATGCTATCCTCTATCCTATCCTATCCTCTATCCTATCCTATCCTCTATCCTATCCTATCCTCTATCCTATCCTATCCTCTATCCTATCCTATCCTCTATCCTATCCTATCCTCTATCCTATCCTATCCTCTATCCTATCCTATCCTCTATCCTATCCTCTATCCTATCCTATCCTATCCTCTATCCTATCCTATCCTCTATCCCATCCTATCCTCTATCCTATCCTATCCTCTATCCTATCCTATCCTCTATCCTATCCTATCCTCTATCCTATCCTATCCTCTATCCTATCCTATCCTCTATCCTATCCTATCCTCTATCCTATTCTCTATCCTATACTATCCTCTATCCAATCCAATCCTCTATCCTATCCTATCCTCTATCCTATCCTATCCTCTATCCTATCCTATCCTCTATCCTATCCTATCCTATCCTCAATCCTATCCTATCCACTATCCTATCCTATACTCGATCCTATCCAATCCCCTATCCTATCCTCCATCCTATCCTATCCTCTATCGTATCCTATCCTCTATCCTATCCAATCCCCTATCCTATCCTCTATCCTATCCTATTCTTTATCCTATGCTCTATCCTATCCAATACCCTATCGTTTCCTCTATCCTATCCTCTATCCTATCCTATTCTTTATCCTATGCTCTATCCTATCCAATACCCTATCGTTTCCTCTATCCTATCCTCTATCCTATCCTATTCTTTATCCTATGCTCTATCCTATCCAATACCCTATCGTTTCCTCTATCCTATCCTATCCTCTATAATATCGTATCCTCTATGCTATCCTATCCTCTATCCTATCCTATCCTCTATCCTATCCTATCCTCTATCCTATACTATCTTCTATCCTATCCTATCCTCTATCCTATCCAATCCCCTATCCTATCCTCTATCCTATCCTATCCTCTATCCTATCCTATCCTCTATCCTATCCAATCCCCTATCCGATCCTCTATCCTATCATATCCTCTATCCTATCCTATCCTGTATCCTATCCAATCCCCTATCCTATCCGCTATCCTATCCTATCCTCTATCCTATCCTATCCTCTAACCTATCCAATCCTATATCCTATCCTCTATCCTATCCTATCCTCTATCCTATCCTTTCCTCTATCCTATCCAATCCCCTATCCTATCCTCTATCCGATCCTATCCTCTATCCTATCCTATCCTCTATAATATCGTATCCTCTATCCTATCCTATCCTATACTCGATCCTATCCAATCCCCTATCCTATCCTCCATCCTATCCTATCCTCTATCCTATCATATCCTCTAACCTATCCAATCCTATATCCTATCCTCTATCCTATCCTATCCTCTATCCTATCCTTTCCTCTATCCTATCCAATCCCCTATCCTATCCTCTATCCGATCCTATCCTCTATCCTATCCTATCCTCTATAATATCGTATCCTCTATCCTATCCTATCCTATACTCGATCCTATCCAATCCCCTATCCTATCCTCCATCCTATCCTATCCTCTATCCTATCATATCCTCTATACTATACTATCCTCTATCCTATCCTATCCTCTATCCTATCCAATCACCTATCCGATCCTCTATCCTATCCTTTCCTCTATCCTATCCTATCCTCAATCCTATCCTATCCTCTACCCTATCCTATCCTCTATCCTATCCTCTATCCTATCCTATCCTCTATCCTACCCAATCCCCTAACCTATCCTCTATCCTATCCTATCCTCTATCGTATCCTATCCTCTATCCTATCCAATCCTATATCCTATCCTATCCGCTATCCTATCCCATCCTCTATCCTATCCTATCCTCTATCCTATCCTATCCTCTATAATATCCTATCCTCTATCCTATCCTATCCTATCCTCTATCCTATCCTATCCTCTATCCTATCCTATCCTCTATCCTATCCTATCCTCTATCCTATCCTCTATCCTATCCTATCCTCTATCCTATCCAATCCCCTAACCTATCCTCTATCCTATCCTCTATCGTCTCCTGTCCTCTATCCTATACAATCCCCTATCCTATCCTCTATCCTATCCTATCCTCTATCCTATCCTATCCTCTTTCCTATCCTATCCTCTATCCTATCCTATCTTCTATCCTATCCTCTCATCTAATCTATCCACTATCGTATCCTATCCTCTATCCTATCCAATCCTATATCCTATCCTCTATCCAATCCAATCCTCTATCCTATCCTATCCTCTATCCTATCCTATCCTCTATCCTATCCTATCCTCTATCCTATCCTATCCTCTATCCTATCCTATCCTCTATCGTATCCTATCCTCTATCCTATCCAATCACCTATCCGATCCCCTATCCTATCCTTTCCTCTATCCTATCCTATCATCAATCCTATTCTATCCTCTATCCTATCCTATCCTCTATCCTATTCTATACTCTATCCTATCCTACCCGCTATCCTATCCTCTATCCTATCCAATCCCCTATCCGATCCTCTATCCTATCATATCCTCTATCCTATCCTATCCTCTATCCTATCCTATCCTCTATCCTATCCTATCCTATCCTCTATCCTATCCTATCCTCTATCCTATCTTATCCTCTATCCTATCCTATCCTCTATCCTATCCTATCCTCTATCCTATCCTATCCTCTATCCTATACAATCCACTATCCTATCCTCTATCCTATCCTCTACCCTATCCTATCCTCTATCCTATCCTATCTTCTATCCTATCCAATCACCTATCCGATCCTCTATCCTATCCTATCCTCTATCCTATCCTATCCTATCCTCTATCCTATCCTATCCTCTATCCTATCTTATCATCTATCCTATCCTATCCTCTATCCTATCCTATCCTCTATCCTATCCTATCCTCTATCCTATACAATCCACTATCCTATCCTCTATCCTATCCTCTACCCTATCCTATCCTCTATCCTATCCTATCTTCTATCCTATCCAATCACCTATCCGATCCTCTATCCTATCCTTTCCTCTATCCTATACTATCCTCAATCGTATCCTATCCTCTATCCTATCCTATCCTCTATCCTATCCTATCCTCTATCCTATCCTATCCTCTATCCTATACTATCCTCTATCCTATCCTATCCTCTATCCTATACAATCCACTATCCTATACTATCCTCTATCCTATCCTATCCTCTATCCTATACAATCCACTATCCTATCCTCTATCCTATCCTCTACCCTATCCTATCCTCTATCCTATCCTATCTTCTATCCTATCCTATCATCTATCCTATCCTCTATCGTATCCTATCCTCTATCCTATCCTCTATCCTATCTTATCCTCTATCCTATCCTATCCTCTATCCTATCCTATCCTCTATCCTATCCTATCCTCTATCCTATCCTATCCTCTATCCTATCCTATCCTCTATCCTATCCTATCCTCTATCCTATCCTATCCTCTATCCTATCCTATCCTCTATCCTATCCTATCCTCTATCCTATCCTATCCTCTATCCTATCCTATCCTCTATAATATCCTATCCTCTATCGTATTCTATCCTCTATCCTATCCTATCCTCTATCCTATCCGATCCTCTATCCTATCATATCCTCTATCCTATCCTATCCTCTATCCTATCCAATCCCCTAACCTATCCTCTATCCTATCCTCTATCGTCTCCTGTCCTCTATCCTATACAATCCCCTATCCTATCCTCTATCCTATCCTATCCTCTATCCTATCCTATCCTCTTTCCTATCCTATCCTCTATCCTATCCTATCTTCTATCCTATCCTCTCATCTAATCTATCCACTATCGTATCCTATCCTCTATCCTATCCAATCCTATATCCTATCCTCTATCCAATCCAATCCTCTATCCTATCCTATCCTCTATCCTATCCTATCCTCTATCCTATCCTATCCTCTATCATATCCTATCCTCTATCCTATCCTATCCTCTATCCTATCCTATCCTCTATAATATCCTATCCTCTATCGTATCCTATCCTCTATCCTATCCTATCCTCTATCCTATCCGATCCTCTATCCTATCATATCCTCTATCCTATCCTATCCTCTATCCTATCCTATCCTCTATCCTATCCTATCCTCTATCCTATCCTATCCTCAATCCTATCCTCTATCCTATCCTATCCTCTATCCTATCCTATCCTCTATCCTATCCTATCCTCTATCCTATCCTATCCTCTATCCTATCTTATACTCTATCCTATCCTATCCTCTATCCTATACTATCCTCAATCCTATCCTATCCTCTATCCTATCCTATCCTCTATCCTATCCAATCACCTATCCTATCCTCTATCCTATCCTATCCTCTATCCTATCCTATCCTCAATCCTATCCTATCCTCTATCCTATCCTATCCTCTATCCTATCCAATCCCCTATCCTATCCTCTATCCTATCCTATCCTCTATCCTATCCTATCCTCTATCCTATCCTTTCCTCTATCCTATCCTATCCTCTATCCTATCCTATCCTCTATGCTATCCTATCCTCTATCCTATACTATCCTCTATCCTATCCTATCCTCTATCCTATCCTATCCTCTATCCTATCCTATCCTCTATAATATCCTATCCTCTATCGTATTCTATCCTCTATCCTATCCTATCCTCTATCCTATCCGATCCTCTATCCTATCCTTTCCTCTATCCTATCCTATCATCAATCCTATTCTATCCTCTATCCTATCCTATCCTCTATCCTATTCTATACTCTATCCTATCCTATCCGCTATCCTATCCTCTATCCTATCCAATCCCCTATCCGATCCTCTATCCTATCATATCCTCTATCCTATCCTATCCTCTATCCTATCCTATCCTCTATCCTATCCTATCCTCTATCCTATCTTATCCTCTATCCTATCCTATCCTCTATCCTATCCTATCCTCTATCCTATCCTATCCTCTATCCTATACTATCCTCTATCCTATCCTATCCTCTATCCTATACAATCCACTATCCTATACTATCCTCTATCCTATCCTATCCTCTATCCTATACAATCCACTATCCTATCCTCTATCCTATCCTCTATCCTATCCTCTATCCTATCCTATCCTCTATCCTATCCTATCTTCTATCCTATCCTATCATCTATCCTATCCTCTATCGTATCCTATCCTCTATCCTATCCAATCCTATATCCTATCCTCTATCCTATCCTATCCTCTATCCTATCCTATCCTCTATCCTATCCTATCCTCTATCCTATCCTATCCTCTATAATATCCTATCCTCTATCGTATTCTATCCTCTATCCTATCCTATCCTCTATCCTATCCGATCCTCTATCCTATCATATCCTCTATCCTATCCTATCCTCTATCCTATCCGATCCTCTATCCTATCATATCCTCTATCCTATCCTATCCTCTATCTTATCCTATCTTCTATCCTATCCTATCATCTATCCTATCCTCTATCGTATCCTATCCTCTATCCTATCCAATCCTATATCCTATCCTCTATCCTATCCTATCCTCTATCCTATCCTATCCTCTATCCTATCCTATCCTCTATCCTATCCTATCCTCTATAATATCCTATCCTCTATCGTATTCTATCCTCTATCCTATCCTATCCTCTATCCTATCCGATCCTCTATCCTATCATATCCTCTATCCTATCCTATCCTCTATCCTATCCTATCCTCTATCCTATCCTATCCTCTATCCTATCCTATCCTCTATCCTATCCTATCCTCTATCCTATCCTATCCTCTATCCTATCCTATCCTCTATCCTATCCTATCCTCTATCCTATGCTATCCTCTATCCTATCCTATCCTATCCTCTATCCTATCCGATCCTCTATCCTATCATATCCTCTACCCTATCCTATCCTCTATCCTATCCTATCCTCTATGCTTTCCTATCCTCTATCCTATACTATCCTCTATCCTATCCTATCCTCTATCCTATCCAATCACCTATCCGATCCTCTATCCTATCCTTTCCTCTATCCTATACTATCCTCAATCCTATCCTATCCTCTATCCTATCCTATCCTCTATCCTATCCAATCCCCTATCCGATCCTCTATCCTATCATATCCTCTATCCTATCCTATCCTTTATCCTATCCTATCCTCTATCCTATCCTATCATCAATCCTATCCTCTATCCTATCCAATCCCCTATCCGATCCTCTATCCTATCCTATCCTCTATCCTATCCTATCCTCTATCCTATCCTATCCTCTATCCTATCCTATCCTCTATCCTATCCTATCCTCTATCCTATCCTATCCTCTATCCTATCCTATCCTCTATCCTATCCTATCCTATCCTCTATCCTATCCTATCCTCTATCCTATACTATCCTCTATCCTATCCTATCCTCTATCCTATCCTATCCTCTATCCTATCCTATCCTCTATCCTATCCTATCCTCTATCCTATCCTATCCTCTATCCTATACTATCCTCTATCCTATCCCATCCTCTATCCTATCCAATCACCTATCCGATCCTCTATCCTATCCTTTCCTCCATCCTATCCTATCATCAATCCTATTCTATACTCTATCCTATCCTATCCGCTATCCTATCCTCTATCCTATCCAATCCCCTATCCGATCCTCTATCCTATCCTATCCTCTATCCTATCCTATCCTCTATCCTATCCTATCCTCTATCCTATCCTATCCTCTATCCTATCCTATCCTATCCTCTATCCTATCCTATCCTATCCTCTATCCTATCCTATCCTCTATCCTATCTTATCCTCTATCCTATCCTATCCTCTATAATATCGTATCCTCTATCCTATCCTATCCTCTATCCTATCCTATCCTCTATCCTATCCTATCCTCTATCCTATCCTATCCTCTATCCTATACAATCCTCTATCCTATCCTATCCTATCCTCTATCCTATCCTATCCTCTATCCTATCCTATCATCTATCCTATCCACTATCGTATCCTACCCTCTAACCTATCCAATCCTATATAGTATCCTCTATCCTATCCTATCCTCTATCCTATCCTATCCTCTATGCTATCCTATCCTCTATCCTATACTATCCTCTATCTTATCCTATCCTCTATCCTATCCTATCCTCTATGCTATCCTATCCTCTATCCTATACTATCCTCTATCCTATCCTATCCTCTATCCTATCCAATCACCTATCCGATCCTCTATCCTATCCTTTCCTCTATCCTATACTATCCTCAATCCTATCCTATCCTCTATCCTATCCTATCCTATCCTCTATCCTATCCTATCCTCTATCCTATACTATCCTCTATCCTATCCTATCCTCTATCCTATCCTATCCTCTATCCTATCCTATCCGATCCTCTATCCTATCATATCCTCTATCCTATCCTATCCTCTATCCTATCCTATCCTCTATCCTATCCTATCCTCTATCCTATCCTATCCTATCCTCTATCCTATCCTATCCTCTATCCTATCTTATCCTCTATCCTATCCTATCCTCTATAATATCGTATCCTCTATCCAATCCTATA
This sequence comes from Halictus rubicundus, assembly GCF_050948215.1. NCBI lineage: Eukaryota > Metazoa > Arthropoda > Insecta > Hymenoptera > Halictidae > Halictus > Halictus rubicundus. The sequence continues at coordinate 142,616 of NW_027488868.1, forward strand.
CTCTATCCTATCCTATCCTATCCTCTATCTTATAATATCCTCTATCCTATCCTATCCTCTATCCTATCCTATCCTCTATCCTATCCTATCCTCTATCCTATCCTATCCTCTATCCTATCCTATCCTCTATCCTATCCTATCCTCTATCCTATCCTATCCTCTATCCTATCCTATCCTCTATCCTATCCTATCCTCTTTCCTATCCTATCCTCTATCCTATCCTATCCTCTATGCTATCCTATCCTCTATCCTATACTATCCTCTATCCTATCCTATCCTCTATCCTATCCTATCCTCTATGCTATCCTATCCTCTATCCTATACTATCCTCTATCCTATCCTATCCTCTATCCTATCCAATCACCTATCCGATCCTCTATCCTATCCTTTCCTCTATCCTATACTATCCTCAATCCTATCCTATCCTCTATCCTATCCTATCCTCAATCCTATCCAATCCCCTATCCGATCCTCTATCCTATCATATCCTCTATCCTATCCTATCCTCTATCCTATCCTATCCTTTATCCTATCCTATCCTCTATCCTATCCTATCCTCTATCCTATCCTATCCTCTATCCTATTCTATCCTCTATCCTATCCTATCCTATCCTCTATCCTATCCTATCCTCTATCCTATACTATCCTTTATCCTATCCTATCCTCTATCCTATCCTATCCTCTATCCTATCCTATCCTCTATCCTATCCTATTCTCTATCCTATCCTATCCTCTATCCTATACTATCCTCTATCCTATCCCATCCTCTATCCTATCCAATCACCTATCCGATCCTCTATCCTATCCTTTCCTCTATCCTATCCTATCATCAATCCTATTCTATCCTCTATCCTATAATATCCTCTATCCTATCCTATCCTCTATCCTATCCTATCCTATCCTCTATCCTATCCTATCCTATCCTCTATCCTATCCTATCCTCTATCCTATCTTATCCTCTATCCTATCCGATCCTCTATAATATCGTATCCTCTATCCAATCCTATACTCTATCCTATCCTATCCTATCCTCTATCTTATAATATCCTCTATCCTATCCTATCCTCTATCCTATCCTATCCTCTATCCTATCCTATCCTCTATCCTATCCTATCCTCTATCCTATCCTATCCTCTATCCTATCCTATCCTCTATCCTATCCTATCCTCTATCCTATCCTATCCTCTATCCTATCCTATCCTCTATCCTATCCTATCCTCTATCCTATCCTATCCTCTATGCTATCCTATCCTCTATCCTATACTATCCTCTATCCTATCCTATCCTCTATCCTATCCTATCCTCTATGCTATCCTATCCTCTATCCTATACTATCCTCTATCCTATCCTATCCTCTATCCTATCCAATCACCTATCCGATCCTCTATCCTATCCTTTCCTCTATCCTATACTATCCTCAATCCTATCCTATCCTCTATCCTATCCTATCCTCAATCCTATCCAATCCCCTATCCGATCCTCTATCCTATCATATCCTCTATCCTATCCTATCCTCTATCCTATCCTATCCTTTATCCTATCCTATCCTCTATCCTATCCTATCCTCTATCCTATCCTATCCTCTATCCTATTCTATCCTCTATCCTATCCTATCCTATCCTCTATCCTATCCTATCCTCTATCCTATACTATCCTTTATCCTATCCTATCCTCTATCCTATCCTATCCTCTATCCTATCCTATCCTCTATCCTATCCTATTCTCTATCCTATCCTATCCTCTATCCTATACTATCCTCTATCCTATCCCATCCTCTATCCTATCCAATCACCTATCCGATCCTCTATCCTATCCTTTCCTCTATCCTATCCTATCATCAATCCTATTCTATCCTCTATCCTATAATATCCTCTATCCTATCCTATCCTCTATCCTATCCTATCCTATCCTCTATCCTATCCTATCCTATCCTCTATCCTATCCTATCCTCTATCCTATCTTATCCTCTATCCTATCCGATCCTCTATAATATCGTATCCTCTATCCAATCCTATACTCTATCCTATCCTATCCTATCCTCTATCTTATAATATCCTCTATCCTATCCTATCCTCTATCCTATCCTATCCTCTATTCTATCCTATCCTCTATCCTATCCTATCCTCTATCCTATCCTATCCTCTATCCTATCCTATCCTCTATCCTATCCTATCCTATCCTCTATCCTATCCTATCCTATCCTCTATCCTATCCTATCCTCTATCCTATCTTATCCTCTATCCTATCCTATCCTCTATAATATCGTATCCTCTATCCAATCCTATACTCTATCCTATCCTATCCTATCCTCTATCTTATAATATCCTCTATCCTATCCTATCCTCTATCCTATCCTATCCTCTATTCTATCCTACCCTCTATCCTATCCTATCCTCTATCCTATCCTATCCTCTATCCTATCCTATCCTCTATCCTATTCTATCCTCTATCCTATCCTATCCTCTATCCTATCCTCTATCCTATCCTCTATCCTATCCTCTATCCTATCCTATCATCTATCCTATCCTATCCTCTATCCTATCCTATCCTCTAACCTATCCTCTCATCTAATCTATCCACTATCGTATTCTATCCTCTATACTATCCAATCCTATATCCTATCCTCTATCCAATCCAATCCTCTATCCTATCCTATCCTCTATCCTATCCTATTATCTATCCTATCCTATCCTCTATCCTATCCTATCCTCTATAATATCGTATCCTCTATCGTATCCTATCCTCTATCCTATCCTATCCTCTATCCTATCCGATCCTCTATCCTATCATATCCTCTATCCTATCCTATCCTCTATCCTATCCTGTCCTCTATCCTATCCTATCCTCTATCCTATCCTATCCTCAATCCTATCCTCTATCCTCTATCATATCCTATCCTCTATCCTATCCTATCCTCTATCCTATCCTATCCTCTATCCTATCCTATCCTCTATCCTATCCTATCCTCTATCCTATCCTATACTCTATCCTATCCTATCCTCTATCCTATACTATCCTCAATCCTATCCTATCCTCTATCCTATCCTATCCTCTATCCTATCCAATCACCTATCCGATCCTCTATCCTATCCTTTCCTCTATCCTATACTATCCTCAATCCTATCCTATCCTCTATCCTATCCTATCCTCTATCCTATCCTATCCTCTATCCTATCCAATCCCCTATCCGATCCTCTATCCTATCATATCCTCTATCCTATCCTATTCTCTATCCTAACCTATCCTCTATCCTATCCTATCCTCTATCCTATCCTATAAAATCCTCTATCCTATCCTATCCTCTATCCTATCTTATCCTCTATTCTATCCTATCCTCTATAATATCCTATCCTCTATCCTATCCTATCCTCAATCCTATCCTATCCTCTATCCTATTCTATCCTCTATCCTATCATATCCTCTATCCTATCCTCTATCCTATCCTCTATCCTATCCTCTATCCTATCCTATCATCTATCCTATCCTATCCTCTATCCTATCCTATCCTCTATCCTATCCTATCCTCTATCCTATCCTATCCTCTATCCTATCCTATCCTCTATCCTATCCTATCCTCTATCCTATCCTATCCTCTATAATATCCTATCCTCTATCGTATTCTATCCTCTATCCTATCCTATCCTCTATCCTATCCGATCCTCTATCCTATCATATCCTCTATCCTATCCTATCCTCTATCCTATCCTATCTTCTATCCTATCCTATCATCTATCCTATCCTCTATCGTATCCTATCCTCTATCCTATCCGATCCTCTATCTTATCCTATCCTCTATCCTATTCTATATTCTATCCTATCCTATCCTCTATCCTATACTATCCTCTATAATATCCTATCCTCTATCGTATTCTATCCTCTATCCTATCCTATCCTCTATCCTATCCGATCCTCTATCCTATCATATCCTCTATCCTATTCTATCCTCTATCCTATCTTATCCTCTATCCTATCCTATCCTCTATCCTATCCTATCCTCTATCCTATCCTATCCTCTATCCTATCCTATCCTCTACCCTATCCTATCCTCTATCCTATTCTATCCTCTATCCTATCCTATCCTCTATCCTATCCTATCCTCTATCCTATCCTATCCTCTATCCTATCCTATCCTCTATCCTATCTTATCCTCTATCCTATCCTATCCTATCCTCTATCCTATCCTATCCTCTATCCTATACTATCCTTTATCCTATCCTATCCTCTATCCTATCCTATCCTCTATCCTATCCTATCCTCTATCCTATCCTATTCTCTATCCTATCCTATCCTCTATCCTATACTATCCTCTATCCTATCCCATCCTCTATCCTATCCAATCACCTATCCGATCCTCTATCCTATCCTTTCCTCTATCCTATCCTATCATCAATCCTATTCTATCCTCTATCCTATAATATCCTCTATCCTATCCTATCCTCTATCCTATCCTATCCTATCCTCTATCCTATCCTATCCTATCCTCTATCCTATCCTATCCTCTATCCTATCTTATCCTCTATCCTATCCGATCCTCTATAATATCGTATCCTCTATCCAATCCTATACTCTATCCTATCCTATCCTATCCTCTATCTTATAATATCCTCTATCCTATCCTATCCTCTATCCTATCCTATCCTCTATTCTATCCTATCCTCTATCCTATCCTATCCTCTATCCTATCCTATCCTCTATCCTATCCTATCCTCTATCCTATCCTATCCTATCCTCTATCCTATCCTATCCTATCCTCTATCCTATCCTATCCTCTATCCTATCTTATCCTCTATCCTATCCTATCCTCTATAATATCGTATCCTCTATCCAATCCTATACTCTATCCTATCCTATCCTATCCTCTATCTTATAATATCCTCTATCCTATCCTATCCTCTATCCTATCCTATCCTCTATTCTATCCTACCCTCTATCCTATCCTATCCTCTATCCTATCCTCTATCCTATCCTCTATCCTATCCTCTATCCTATCCTATCATCTATCCTATCCTATCCTCTATCCTATCCTATCCTCTAACCTATCCTCTCATCTAATCTATCCACTATCGTATTCTATCCTCTATACTATCCAATCCTATATCCTATCCTCTATCCAATCCAATCCTCTATCCTATCCTATCCTCTATCCTATCCTATTATCTATCCTATCCTATCCTCTATCCTATCCTATCCTCTATAATATCGTATCCTCTATCGTATCCTATCCTCTATCCTATCCTATCCTCTATCCTATCCGATCCTCTATCCTATCATATCCTCTATCCTATCCTATCCTCTATCCTATCCTGTCCTCTATCCTATCCTATCCTCTATCCTATCCTATCCTCAATCCTATCCTCTATCCTCTATCATATCCTATCCTCTATCCTATCCTATCCTCTATCCTATCCTATCCTCTATCCTATCCTATCCTCTATCCTATCCTATCCTCTATCCTATCCTATACTCTATCCTATCCTATCCTCTATCCTATACTATCCTCAATCCTATCCTATCCTCTATCCTATCCTATCCTCTATCCTATCCAATCACCTATCCGATCCTCTATCCTATCCTTTCCTCTATCCTATACTATCCTCAATCCTATCCTATCCTCTATCCTATCCTATCCTCTATCCTATCCTATCCTCTATCCTATCCAATCCCCTATCCGATCCTCTATCCTATCATATCCTCTATCCTATCCTATTCTCTATCCTAACCTATCCTCTATCCTATCCTATCCTCTATCCTATCCTATAAAATCCTCTATCCTATCCTATCCTCTATCCTATCTTATCCTCTATTCTATCCTATCCTCTATAATATCCTATCCTCTATCCTATCCTATCCTCAATCCTATCCTATCCTCTATCCTATTCTATCCTCTATCCTATCATATCCTCTATCCTATCCTCTATCCTATCCTCTATCCTATCCTCTATCCTATCCTATCATCTATCCTATCCTATCCTCTATCCTATCCTATCCTCTATCCTATCCTATCCTCTATCCTATCCTATCCTCTATCCTATCCTATCCTCTATCCTATCCTATCCTCTATCCTATCCTATCCTCTATAATATCCTATCCTCTATCGTATTCTATCCTCTATCCTATCCTATCCTCTATCCTATCCGATCCTCTATCCTATCATATCCTCTATCCTATCCTATCCTCTATCCTATCCTATCTTCTATCCTATCCTATCATCTATCCTATCCTCTATCGTATCCTATCCTCTATCCTATCCGATCCTCTATCTTATCCTATCCTCTATCCTATTCTATATTCTATCCTATCCTATCCTCTATCCTATACTATCCTCTATAATATCCTATCCTCTATCGTATTCTATCCTCTATCCTATCCTATCCTCTATCCTATCCGATCCTCTATCCTATCATATCCTCTATCCTATTCTATCCTCTATCCTATCTTATCCTCTATCCTATCCTATCCTCTATCCTATCCTATCCTCTATCCTATCCTATCCTCTATCCTATCCTATCCTCTACCCTATCCTATCCTCTATCCTATTCTATCCTCTATCCTATCCTATCCTCTATCCTATCCTATCCTCTATCCTATCCTATCCTCTATCCTATCCTATCCTCTATCCTATCTTATCCTCTATCCTATCCTATCCTCTATAATATCGTATCCTCTATCCAATCCTATACTCTATCCTATCCTATCCTATCCTCTATCGTATTCTATCCTCTATCCTATCCTATCCTCTATCCTATCCGATCCTCTATCCTATCATATCCTCTATCCTATCCTATCCTCTATCCTATCCGATCCTCTATCCTATCATATCCTCTATCCTATCCTATCCTCTATCCTATCCTATCTTCTATCCTATCCTATCATCTATCCTATCCTCTATCGTATCCTATCCTCTATCCTATCCGATCCTCTATCTTATCCTATCCTCTATCCTATTCTATATTCTATCCTATCCTATCCTCTATCCTATACTATCCTCTATAATATCCTATCCTCTATCGTATTCTATCCTCTATCCTATCCTATCCTCTATCCTATCCGATCCTCTATCCTATCACATCCTCTATCCTATTCTATCCTCTATCCTATCTTATCCTCTATCCTATCCTATCCTCTATCCTATCCTATCCTCTATCCTATCCTATCCTCTATCCTATCCTATCCTCTACCCTATCCTATCCTCTATCCTATTCTATCCTCTATCCTATCCTATCCTCTATCCTATCCTATCCTCTATCCTATCCTATCCTCTATCCTATCCTATCCTCTACCCTATCCTATCCTCTATCCTATCCTATCCTCTATCCTATCCTATCCTCTATCCTATCCTATCCTCTATCCTATCCTATCCTCTATCCTATCCAATCCCCTATCCGATCCTCTATCCTATCATATCCTCTATCCTATCCTATCCTCTATCCTATCCTATCCTCTATCCTATCCTATCCTCTATCCTATCCTATCCTCTATCCTATCCTATCCTCTATCCTATCCTATCCTCTATCCTATCCTATCCTCTATCCTATCCTATCCTCTATCCTATCCTATCCTCTATCCTATCCTATCCTCTATCCTATCCTATCCTCTATCCTATCCTATCCTCTATCCTATCCTATCCTCTATCCTATCCTATCCTCTATCCTATCCTATCCTCTATCCTATCCTATCCTCTATCCTATCCTATCCTCTATCCTATCCTATCCTCTATCCTATCCTATCCTCTATCCTATCCTATCCTCTATCCTATCCTATCCTCTATCCTATCCTATCCTCTATCCTATCCTATCCTCTATCCTATCCTATCCTCTATCCTATCCTATCCTCTATCCTATCCTATCCTCTATCCTATCCTATCCTATCCTCTATCCTATCCGATCCTCTATCCTATCATATCCTCTATCCTATCCTATCCTCTATCCTATCCTATCTTCTATCCTATCCTATCATCTATCCTATCCTCTATCCTATCCTATCCTCTATCCTATACTATCCTCTATCCTATCCTATCCTCTATCCTATACAATCCACTATCCCATACTATCCTCTATCCTATCCTATCCTCTATCCTATACAATCCACTATCCTATCCTCTATCCTATCCTCTATCCTATCCTATCCTCTATCCTATCCTATCTTCTATCCTATCCTATCATCTATCCTATCCTCTATCGTATCCTATCCTCTATCCTATCCAATCCTATATCCTATCCTATCCTCTATCCTATCCTATCCTCTATCCTATCCTATCCTCTATCCTATCCTATCCTCTATCCTATCCTATCCTCTATCCTATCCTATCCTCTATCCTATCCTATCCTCTATCCTATCCTATCCTCTATAATATCCTATCCTCTATCGTATTCTATCCTCTATCCTATCCTATCCTCTATCCTATCCGATCCTCTATCCTATCATATCCTCTATCCTATCCTATCCTCTATCCTATCCGATCCTCTATCCTATCATATCCTCTATCCTATCCTATCCTCTATCCTATCCTATCTTCTATCCTATCCTATCATCTATCCTATCCTCTATCGTATCCTATCCTCTATCCTATCCGATCCCCTATCTTATCCTATCCTCTATCCTATTCTATATTCTATCCTATCCTATCCTCTATCCTATACTATCCTCTATAATATCCTATCCTCTATCGTATTCTATCCTCTATCCTATCCTATCCTCTATCCTATCCTATCTTCTATCCTATCCTATCATCTATCCTATCCTCTATCGTATCCTATCCTCTATCCTATCCAATCCTATATCCTATCCTCTATCCTATCCTATCCTCTATCCTATCCTATCCTCTATCCTATCCTATCCTCTATCCTATCCTATCCTCTATCCTATCCTATCCTCTATCCTATCCTATCCTCTATCCTATCCTATCCTCTATCCTATCCTATCCTCTATCCTATCCTATCCTCTATCCTATCCTATCCTCTATCCTATCCTATCCTATCCTCTATCCTATCCTATCCTCTATAATATCCTATCCTCTATCGTATTCTATCCTCTATCCTATCCTATCCTCTATCCTATCCGATCCTCTATCCTATCCGATCCTCTATCCTATTCTATATTCTATCCTATCCTATCCTCTATCCTATACTATCCTCTATAATATCCTATCCTCTATCGTATTCTATCCTCTATCCTATCCTATCCTCTATCCTATCCGATCCTCTATCCTATCATATCCTCTATCCTATTCTATCCTCTATCCTATCCTATCCTCTATCCTATCCTATCCTCTATCCTATCCTATCCTCTATCCTATCCTATCCTCTATGCTATCCTATCCTCTATCCTATCCTATCCTCTATCCTATCCTATCCTCTATCCTATCCTATCCTCTATCCTATCCTATCCTCTATAATATCCTATCCTCTATCGTATTCTATCCTCTATCCTATCCTATCCTCTATCCTATCCGATCCTCTATCCTATCATATCCTCTATCCTATCCTATCCTCTATCCTATCCGATCCTCTATCCTATCATATCCTCTATCCTATCCTATCCTCTATCCTATCCTATCTTCTATCCTATCCTATCATCTATCCTATCCTCTATCCTATCCTATCCTCTATCCTATACTATCCTCTATCCTATCCTATCCTCTATCCTATACAATCCACTATCCCATACTATCCTCTATCCTATCCTATCCTCTATCCTATACAATCCACTATCCTATCCTCTATCCTATCCTCTATCCTATCCTCTATCCTATCCTATCCTCTATCCTATCCTATCTTCTATCCTATCCTATCATCTATCCTATCCTCTATCGTATCCTATCCTCTATCCTATCCAATCCTATATCCTATCCTATCCTCTATCCTATCCTATCCTCTATCCTATCCTATCCTCTATCCTATCCTATCCTCTATCCTATCCTATCCTCTATCCTATCCTATCCTCTATCCTATCCTATCCTCTATAATATCCTATCCTCTATCGTATTCTATCCTCTATCCTATCCTATCCTCTATCCTATCCGATCCTCTATCCTATCATATCCTCTATCCTATCCTATCCTCTATCCTATCCGATCCTCTATCCTATCATATCCTCTATCCTATCCTATCCTCTATCCTATCCTATCTTCTATCCTATCCTATCATTTATCCTATCCTCTATCGTATCCTATCCTCTATCCTATCCGATCCTCTATCTTATCCTATCCTCTATCCTATTCTATATTCTATCCTATCCTATCCTCTATCCTATACTATCCTCTATAATATCCTATCCTCTATCGTATTCTATCCTCTATCCTATCCTATCCTCTATCCTATCCGATCCTCTATCCTATCATATCCTCTATCCTATTCTATCCTCTATCCTATCCTATCCTCTATCCTATCCTATCCTCTATCCTATCCTATCCTCTATCCTATCCTATCCTCTATCCTATCCTATCCTCTACCCTATCCTATCCTCTATCCTATTCTATCCTCTATCCTATATTATCCTCTATCCTATCCTATCCTCTATCCTATCCTATCCTCTATCCTATCCTATCCTCTACCCTATCCTATCCTCTATCCTATCCTATCCTCTATCCTATCCTATCCTCTATCCTATCCTATCCTCTATCCTATCCTATCCTCTATCCTATCCAATCCCCTATCCGATCCTCTATCCTATCATATCCTCTATCCTATCCTATCCTCTATCCTATCCTATCCTCTATCCTATCCTATCCTCTATCCTATCCTATCCTCTATCCTATCCTATCCTCTATCCTATCCTATCCTCTATCCTATCCTATCCTCTATCCTATCCTATCCTCTATCCTATCCTATCCTCTATCCTATCCTATCCTCTATCCTATCCTATCCTCTATCCTATCCTATCCTCTATCCTATCCTATACTCTATCCTATCCTATACTCTATCCTATCCTATCCTCTATCCTATCCAATCACCAATCCGATCCTCTATCCTATCCTTTCCTCTATCCTATCCTATCATCAATCCTATTCTATCCTCTATCCTATCCTATCCTCTATCCTATTCTATACTCTATCCTATCCTATCCGCTATCCTATCCTCTATCCTATCCAATCCCCTATCCGATCCTCTATCCTATCATATCCTCTATCCTATCCTATCCTCTATCCTATCCTATCCTCTATCCTATCCTATCCTATCCTCTATCCTATCCTATCCTCTATCCTATCTTATCCTCTATCCTATCCTATCCTCTATCCTATCCTATCCTCTATCCTATCCTATCCTCTATCCTATACTATCCTCTATCCTATCCTATCCTCTATCCTATACAATCCACTATCCTATACTATCCTCTATCCTATCCTATCCTCTATCCTATACAATCCACTATCCTATCCTCTATCCTATCCTCTATCCTATCCTCTATCCTATCCTATCCTCTATCCTATCCTATCTTCTATCCTATCCTATCATCTATCCTATCCTCTATCGTATCCTATCCTCTATCCTATCCAATCCTATATCCTATCCTCTATCCTATCCTATCCTCTATCCTATCCTATCCTCTATCCTATCCTATCCTCTATCCTATCCTATCCTCTATCCTATCCTATCCTCTATCCTATCCTATCCTCTATCCTATCCTATCCTCTATCCTATCCTATCCTCTATCCTATCCTATCCTCTATCCTATCCTATCCTCTACCCTATCCTATCCTCTATCCTATCCTATCCTCTATCCTATCCTATCCTCTATCCTATCCTATCCTCTATCCTATCCTATCCTCTATCCTATCCAATCCCCTATCCGATCCTCTATCCTATCATATCCTCTATCCTATCCTATCCTCTATCCTATCCTATCCTCTATCCTATCCTATCCTCTATCCTATCCTATCCTCTATCCTATCCTATCCTCTATCCTATCCTATCCTCTATCCTATCCTATCCTCTATCCTATCCTATCCTCTATCCTATCCTATCCTCTATCCTATCCTATCCTCTATCCTATCCTATCCTCTATCCTATCCTATCCTCTATCCTATCCTATCCTCTATCCTATCCTATCCTCTATAATATCCTATCCTCTATCGTATTCTATCCTCTATCCTATCCTATCCTCTATCCTATCCGATCCTCTATCCTATCATATCCTCTATCCTATCCTATCCTCTATCCTATCCTATCCTCTATCCTATCCTATCCTCTATCCTATCCTATCCTCTAACCTATCCTATCCTCTATCCTATCCTATCCTCTATCCTATCCTATCCTCTATCCTATCCTATCCTCTATCCTATCCTATCCTCTATCCTATCCTATCCTCTATCCTATGCTATCCTCTATCCTATCCTATCCTATCCTCTATCCTATCCGATCCTCTATCCTATCATATCCTCTACCCTATCCTATCCTCTATCCTATCCTATCCTCTATGCTTTCCTATCCTCTATCCTATACTATCCTTTATCCTATCCTATCCTCTATCCTATCCAATCACCTATCCGATCCTCTATCCTATCCTTTCCTCTATCCTATACTATCCTCAATACTATCCTATCCTCTATCCTATCCTATCCTATCCTCTATCCTATCCGACCCTCTATCCTATCATATCCTCTACCCTATCCTATCCTCTATCCTATCCTATCCTCTATGCTTTCCTATCCTCTATCCTATCCAATCCCCTATCCGATCCTCTATCCTATCATATCCTCTATCCTATCCTATCCTCTATCCTATCCTATCATCTATCCTATCCTATCATCAATCCTATCCTCTATCCTATCCAATCCCCTATCCGATCCTCTATCCTATCCTATCCTCTATCCTATCCTATCCTCTATCCTATCCTATCCTATCCTATCCTATCCTCTATCCTATCCTATCCTCTATCCTATCCTATCCTATCCTCTATCCTATCCTATCCTCTATCCTATACTATCCTCTATCCTGTCCTATCCTCTATCCTATCCTATCCTCTATCCTATCCTATCCTCTATCCTATCCTATCCTCTATCCTATCCTATCCTCTATCCTATACTATCCTCTATCCTATCCCATCCTCTATCCTATCCAATCACCTATCCGATCCTCTATCCTATCCTTTCCTCTATCCTATCCTATCATCAATCCTATTCTATCCTCTATCCTATCCTATCCTCTATCCTATTCTATACTCTATCCTATCCTATCCGCTATCCTATCCTCTATCCTATCCTATCCTCTATCCTATTCTATACTCTATCCTATCCTATCCGCTATCCTATCCTCTATCCTATCCAATCCCCTATCCGATCCTCTATCCTATCCTATCCTCTATCCTATCCTATCCTCTATCCTATCCTATCCTATCCTCTATCCTATCCTATCCTATCCTCTATCCTATCCTATCCTCTATCCTATCTTATCCTCTATCCTATCCTATCCTCTATAATATCGTATCCTCTATCCTATCCTATCCTCTATCCTATCCTATCCTCTATCCTATCCTATCCTCTATCCTATCCTATCCTCTATCCTATCCAATCCTCTATCCTATCCTATCCTATCCTCTATCCTATCCTATCCTCTATCCTATCCTATCATCTATCCTATCCACTATCGTATCCTACCCTCTAACCTATCCAATCCTATATCCTATCCTCTATCCTATCCTATCCTCTATCCTATCCTATCCTCTATGCTATCCTATCCTCTATCCTATACTATCCTCTATCCTATCCTATCCTCTATCCTATCCTATCCTCTATCCTATCCTATCCTCTATAATATCCTATCCTCTATCGTATTCTATCCTCTATCCTATCCTATCCTCTATCCTATCCGATCCTCTATCCTATCATATCCTCTATCCTATCCTATCCTCTATCCTATCCTATCCTCTATCCTATCCTATCCTCTATCCTATCCTATCCTCTATCCTATCCTATCCTCTATCCTATCCTATCCTCTATCCTATCCTATCCTCTATCCTATCCTATCCTCTATCCTATCCTATCCTCTATCCTATCCTATCCTCTATCCTATCCTATCCTCTATCCTATGCTATCCTCTATCCTATCCTATCCTATCCTCTATCCTATCCGATCCTCTATCCTATCATATCCTCTACCCTATCCTATCCTCTATCCTATCCTATCCTCTATGCTTTCCTATCCTCTATCCTATACTATCCTTTATCCTATCCTATCCTCTATCCTATCCAATCACCTATCCGATCCTCTATCCTATCCTTTCCTCTATCCTATACTATCCTCAATACTATCCTATCCTCTATCCTATCCTATCCTATCCTCTATCCTATCCGACCCTCTATCCTATCATATCCTCTACCCTATCCTATCCTCTATCCTATCCTATCCTCTATGCTTTCCTATCCTCTATCCTATCCAATCCCCTATCCGATCCTCTATCCTATCATATCCTCTATCCTATCCTATCCTCTATCCTATCCTATCATCTATCCTATCCTATCATCAATCCTATCCTCTATCCTATCCAATCCCCTATCCGATCCTCTATCCTATCCTATCCTCTATCCTATCCTATCCTCTATCCTATCCTATCCTATCCTATCCTATCCTCTATCCTATCCTATCCTCTATCCTATCCTATCCTATCCTCTATCCTATCCTATCCTCTATCCTATACTATCCTCTATCCTATCCTATCCTCTATCCTATCCTATCCTCTATCCTATCCTATCCTCTATCCTATCCTATCCTCTATCCTATCCTATCCTCTATCCTATACTATGCTCTATCCTATCCCATCCTCTATCCTATCCAATCACCTATCCGATCCTCTATCCTATCCTTTCCTCTATCCTATCCTATCATCAATCCTATTCTATCCTCTATCCTATCCTATCCTCTATCCTATTCTATACTCTATCCTATCCTATCCGCTATCCTATCCTCTATCCTATCCTATCCTCTATCCTATTCTATACTCTATCCTATCCTATCCGCTATCCTATCCTCTATCCTATCCAATCCCCTATCCGATCCTCTATCCTATCCTATCCTCTATCCTATCCTATCCTCTATCCTATCCTATCCTATCCTCTATCCTATCCTATCCTATCCTCTATCCTATCCTATCCTCTATCCTATCTTATCCTCTATCCTATCCTATCCTCTATAATATCGTATCCTCTATCCTATCCTATCCTCTATCCTATCCTATCCTCTATCCTATCCTATCCTCTATCCTATCCTATCCTCTATCCTATCCAATCCTCTATCCTATCCTATTATATCCTCTATCCTATCCTATCCTCTATCCTATCCTATCATCTATCCTATCCACTATCGTATCCTACCCTCTAACCTATCCAATCCTATATCCTATCCTCTATCCTATCCTATCCTCTATCCTATCCTATCCTCTATGCTATCCTATCCTCTATCCTATACTATCCTCTATCCTATCCTATCCTCTATCCTATCCTATCCTCTATGCTATCCTATCCTCTATCCTATACTATCCTCTATCCTATCCTATCCTCTATCCTATCCAATCACCTATCCGATCCTCTATCCTATCCTTTCCTCTATCCTATACTATCCTCTATCCTATCCTTTCCTCTATCCTATCCAATCCCCTATCCTATCCTCTATCCGATCCTATCCTCTATCCTATCCTATCCTCTATAATATCGTATCCTCTATCCTATCCTATCCTATACTCTATCCTATCCAATCCCCTATCCTATCCTCCATCCTATCCTATCCTCTATCGTATCCAATCCCCTATCCTATCCTCTATCCTATCCTATTCTTTATCCTATGCTCTATCCTATCCAATACCCTATCGTTTCCTCTATCCTATCCTATCCTCTATAATATCCTATCCTCTATCCTATCCTATCCTCTATACTATCCTATCCTCTATCCTATCCTATCCTCTATAATATCCTATCCTCTATCCTATCATATCCTCTATCCTATCCTATCCTCTATCCGATCCTATCCTCTATCCTATCCTATCCTCTATAATATCCTATCCTCTATCCTATCCTATCCTCTATCCTATTCTATACTCTATCCTATCCTATCCGCTATCCTATCCTCTATCCTATCCAATCCCCTATCCGATCCTCTATCCTATCCTATCCTCTATCCTATCCTATCCTCTATCCTATCCTATCCTATCCTCTATCCTATCCTATCCTATCCTCTATCCTATCCTATCCTCTATCCTATCTTATCCTCTATCCTATCCTATCCTCTATAATATCGTATCCTCTATCCTATCCTATCCTCTATCCTATCCTATCCTCTATCCTATCCTATCCTCTATCCTATCCTATCCTCTATCCTATCCAATCCTCTATCCTATCCTATCCTATCCTCTATCCTATCCTATCATCTATCCTATCCACTATCGTATCCTACCCTCTAACCTATCCAATCCTATATCCTATCCTCTATCCTATCCTATCCTCTATCCTATCCTATCCTCTATGCTATCCTATCCTCTATTCTATACTATCCTCTATCCTATCCTATCCTCTATCCTATCCTATCCTCTATGCTATCCTATCCTCTATCCTATACTATCCTCTATCCTATCCTATCCTCTATCCTATCCAATCACCTATCCGATCCTCTATCCTATCCTTTCCTCTATCCTATACTATCCTCAATCCTATCCTATCCTCTATCCTATCCTATCCTATCCTCTATCCTATCCTATCCTCTATCCTATACTATCCTCAATCCTATCCTATCCTCTATCCTATCCTATCCTCTATCCTATCCTATCCGATCCTCTATCCTATCATATCCTCTATCCTATCCTATCCTCTATCCTATCCTATCCTATCCTCTATCCTATCCTATCCTCTATCCTATACTATCCTCTATCCTATCCCATCCTCTATCCTATCCAATCACCTATCCGATCCTCTATCCTATCCTTTCCTCTATCCTATCCTATCATCAATCCTATTCTATCCTCTATCCTATCCTATCCTCTATCCTATTCTATACTCTATCCTATCCTATCCGCTATCCTATCCTCTATCCTATCCAATCCCCTATCCGATCCTCTATCCTATCCTATCCTCTATCCTATCCTATCCTCTATAATATCGTATCCTCTATCCAATCCTATACTCTATCCTATCCTATCCTATCCTCTATCTTATAATATCCTCTATCCTATCCTATCCTATCCTCTATCTTATAATATCCTCTATTCTATCCTATCCTCTATCCTATCCTATCCTCTATCCTATCCTATCCTCTATCCTATCCTATCCTCTATCCTATCCTATCCTCTATCCTATCCTATCCTCTATCCTATCCTATCCTCTATCCTATCCTATCCTCTATCCTATCCTATCCTCTATCCTATCCTATCCTCTATCCTATCCTATCCTATCCTCTATCCTATCCTATCCTCTATCCTATCCTATCATCTATCCTATCCACTATCGTATCCTATCCTCTAACCTATCCAATCCTATATCCTATCCTCTATCCTATCCTATCCTCTATCCTATCCTATCCTCTATGCTATCCTATCCTCTATCCTATACTATCCTCTATCCTATCCTATCCTCTATCCTATCCTATCCTCTATGCTATCCTATCCTCTATCCTATACTATCCTCTATCCTATCCTATCCTCTATCCTATCCAATCACCTATCCGATCCTCTATCCTATCCTTTCCTCTATCCTATACTATCCTCAATCCTATCCTATCCTCTATCCTATCCTATCCTCAATCCTATCCAATCCCCTATCCGATCCTCTATCCTATCATATCCTCTATCCTATCCTATCCTCTATCCTATCCTATCCTTTATCCTATCCTATCCTCTATCCTATCCTATCCTCTATCCTATCCTATCCTCTATCCTATCCTATCCTCTATCCTATCCTATCCTCTATCCTATCCTATCCTATCCTCTATCCTATCCTATCCTCTATCCTATACTATCCTCTATCCTATCCTATCCTCTATCATATCCTATCCTCTATCCTATCCTATCCTCTATCCTATCCTATTCTCTGTCCTATCCTATCCTCTATCCTATACTATCCTCTATCCTATCCCATCCTCTATCCTATCCAATCACCTATCCGATCCTCTATCCTATCCTTTCCTCTATCCTATCCTATCATCAATCCTATTCTATCCTCTATCCTATCCTATCCTCTATCCTATCCTATCCTCTATCCTATCCTATCCTATCCTCTATCCTATCCTATCCTATCCTCTATCCTATCCTATCCTCTATCCTATCTTATCCTCTATCCTATCCTATCCTCTATAATATCGTATCCTCTATCCAATCCTATACTCTATCCTATCCTATCCTATCCTCTATCTTATAATATCCTCTATCCTATCCTATCCTCTATCCTATCCTATCCTCTATTCTATCCTATCCTCTATCCTATCCTATCCTCTATCCTATCCTATCCTCTATCCTATCCTATCCTCTATCCTATCCTATCCTATCCTCTATCCTATCCTATCCTATCCTCTATCCTATCCTATCCTCTATCCTATCTTATCCTCTATCCTATCCTATCCTCTATAATATCGTATCCTCTATCCAATCCTATACTCTATCCTATCCTATCCTATCCTCTATCTTATAATATCCTCTATCCTATCCTATCCTCTATCCTATCCTATCCTCTATTCTATCCTATGCTCTATCCTATCCTATCCTCTATCCTATCCTATCCTCTATCCTATCCTATCCTCTATCCTATCCTATCCTCTATCCTATCCTATCCTATCCTCTATCCTATCCTATCATCTATCCTATCCACTATCGTATCCTACCCTCTAACCTATCCAATCCTATATCCTATCCTCTATCCTATCCTATCCTCTATCCTATCCTAACCTCTATGCTATCCTATCCTCCATCCTATCCAATCACCTATCCGATCCTCTATCCTATCCTTTCCTCTATCCTATACTATCCTCAATCCTATCCTATCCTCTATCCTATCCTATCCTCTATCCTATCCTATCCTATCCTCTATCCTATCCTATCCTCTATCCGATACTATCCTCTATCCTATCCTATCCTCTATCCTATCCTATCCTCTATCCTATCCTATCCTCTATCCTATCCTATCCTCTATCCTATCCTATCCTCTATCCTATACTATCCTCTATCCTATCCTATCCTCTATCCTATCCAATCACCTATCCGATCCTCTATCCTCTCCTTTCCTCTATCCTATCCTATCCTCAATCCTATCCTATCCTATCCTCTATCCTATCCAATCCCCTATCCTATCCTCTATCCTATCCTATCCTCTATCCTATCCTATCATCTATCCTATCCACTATCGTATCCTATCCTCTAACGTATCCACTCCTATATCCTATCCTCTATCCTATCCTATCCTCTATCCTATCCTTTCCTCTATCCTATCCAATCCCCTATCCTATCCAATCCCCTATCCTATCCTCTATCCGATCCTATCCTCTATCCTATCCTATCCTCTATAATATCGTATCCTCTATCCTATCCTATCCTATACTCTATCCTATCCAATCCCCTATCCTATCCTCCATCCTATCCTATCCTCTATCGTATCCAATCCCCTATCCTATCCTCTATCCTATCCTATTCTTTATCCTATGCTCTATCCTATCCAATACCCTATCGTTTCCTCTATCCTATCCTATCCTCTATAATATCCTATCCTCTATCCTATCCTATCCTCTATACTATCCTATCCTCTATCCTATCCTATCCTCTATAATATCCTATCCTCTATCCTATCATATCCTCTATCCTATCCTATCCTCTATCCGATCCTATCCTCTATCCTATCCTATCCTCTATAATATCCTATCCTCTATCCTATCCTATCCTCTATCCTATTCTATACTCTATCCTATCCTATCCGCTATCCTATCCTCTATCCTATCCAATCCCCTATCCGATCCTCTATCCTATCCTATCCTCTATCCTATCCTATCCTCTATCCTATCCTATCCTATCCTCTATCCTATCCTATCCTATCCTCTATCCTATCCTATCCTCTATCCTATCTTATCCTCTATCCTATCCTATCCTCTATAATATCGTATCCTCTATCCTATCCTATCCTCTATCCTATCCTATCCTCTATCCTATCCTATCCTCTATCCTATCCTATCCTCTATCCTATCCAATCCTCTATCCTATCCTATCCTATCCTCTATCCTATCCTATCATCTATCCTATCCACTATCGTATCCTACCCTCTAACCTATCCAATCCTATATCCTATCCTCTATCCTATCCTATCCTCTATCCTATCCTATCCTCTATGCTATCCTATCCTCTATTCTATACTATCCTCTATCCTATCCTATCCTCTATCCTATCCTATCCTCTATGCTATCCTATCCTCTATCCTATACTATCCTCTATCCTATCCTATCCTCTATCCTATCCAATCACCTATCCGATCCTCTATCCTATCCTTTCCTCTATCCTATACTATCCTCAATCCTATCCTATCCTCTATCCTATCCTATCCTATCCTCTATCCTATCCTATCCTCTATCCTATACTATCCTCAATCCTATCCTATCCTCTATCCTATCCTATCCTCTATCCTATCCTATCCGATCCTCTATCCTATCATATCCTCTATCCTATCCTATCCTCTATCCTATCCTATCCTCTATCCTATCCTATCCTATCCTCTATCCTATCCTATCCTCTATCCTATACTATCCTCTATCCTATCCCATCCTCTATCCTATCCAATCACCTATCCGATCCTCTATCCTATCCTTTCCTCTATCCTATCCTATCATCAATCCTATTCTATACTCTATCCTATCCTATCCTCTATCCTATTCTATACTCTATCCTATCCTATCCGCTATCCTATCCTCTATCCTATCCAATCCCCTATCCGATCCTCTATCCTATCCTATCCTCTATCCTATCCTATCCTCTATAATATCGTATCCTCTATCCAATCCTATACTCTATCCTATCCTATCCTATCCTCTATCTTATAATATCCTCTATCCTATCCTATCCTATCCTCTATCTTATAATATCCTCTATCCTATCCTATCCTCTATCCTATCCTATCCTCTATCCTATCCTATCCTCTATCCTATCCTATCCTCTATCCTATCCTATCCTCTATCCTATCCTATCCTCTATCCTATCCTATCCTCTATCCTATCCTATCCTCTATCCTATCCTATCCTCTATCCTATCCTATCCTCTATCCTATCCTATCCTCTATCCTATCCTATCCTATCCTCTATCCTATCCTATCCTCTATCCTATCCTATCATCTATCCTATCCACTATCGTATCCTATCCTCTAACCTATCCAATCCTATATCCTATCCTCTATCCTATCCTATCCTCTATCCTATCCTATCCTCTATGCTATCCTATCCTCTATCCTATACTATCCTCTATCCTATCCTATCCTCTATCCTATCCTATCTTCTATGCTATCCTATCCTCTATCCTATACTATCCTCTATCCTATCCTATCCTCTATCCTATCCAATCACCTATCCGATCCTCTATCCTATCCTTTCCTCTATCCTATACTATCCTCAATCCTATCCTATCCTCTATCCTATCCTATCCTCAATCCTATCCAATCCCCTATCCGATCCTCTATCCTATCATATCCTCTATCCTATCCTATCCTCTATCCTATCCTATCCTTTATCCTATCCTATCCTCTATCCTATCCTATCCTCTATCCTATCCTATCCTCTATCCTATCCTATCCTCTATCCTATCCTATCCTCTATCCTATCCTATCCTATCCTCTATCCTATCCTATCCTCTATCCTATACTATCCTCTATCCTATCCTATCCTCTATCATATCCTATCCTCTATCCTATCCTATCCTCTATCCTATCCTATTCTCTGTCCTATCCTATCCTCTATCCTATACTATCCTCTATCCTATCCCATCCTCTATCCTATCCAATCACCTATCCGATCCTCTATCCTATCCTTTCCTCTATCCTATCCTATCATCAATCCTATTCTATCCTCTATCCTATCCTATCCTCTATCCTATCCTATCCTCTATCCTATCCTATCCTATCCTCTATCCTATCCTATCCTATCCTCTATATTATCCTATCCTCTATCCTATCCTATCCTCTATAATATCGTATCCTCTATCCTATCCTATCCTATACTCTATCCTATCCAATCCCCTATCCTATCCTCCATCCTATCCTATCCTCTATCGTATCCAATCCCCTATCCTATCCTCTATCCTATCCTATTCTTTATCCTATGCTCTATCCTATCCAATACCCTATCGTTTCCTCTATCCTATCCTATCCTCTATAATATCCTATCCTCTATCCTATCCTATCCTCTAAACTATCCTATCCTCTATCCTATCCTATCCTCTATAATATCCTATCCTCTATCCTATCATATCCTCTATCCTATCCTATCCTCTATCCTATCCTATCCTCTATCCTATCCTATCCTCTATCCTATCCTATCCTCAATCCTATCCTATCCTCTATCCTATCCTATCCTCTATCCTATCCAATCCCCTATCCTATCCTCTATCCTATCCTATCCTATCATCTATCCTATCCTATCCTCTATCCTCTATCCTCTATCCTATCCTATCCTCTATCCTATCCTCTATCCTATCCTATCCTCTATCCTATCCTATCCTCTATGCTATCCTATCCTCTATCCTATACTATCCTCTATCCTATCCTATCCTCTATCCTATCCTATCCTCTATCCTATCCTATCCTCTATCCTATCCTATCCTCTATCCTATCTTATCCTCTATCCTATCCTATCCTCTATCCTATACTATCCTCAATCCTATCCTATCCTCTATCCTATCCTATCCTCTATCCCATCCAATCACCTATCCGATCCTCTATCCTATCCTTTCCTCTATCCTATACTATCCTCAATCCTATCCTATCCTCTATCCTATCCTATCCTCTATCCTATCCTATCCTCTATCCTATCCTATACTCTATCCTATCTTATCCTCTATCCTATCCTATCCAATATCCTATACTATCCTCAATCCTATCCTATCCTCTATCCTATCCTATCCTCTATCCTATCCTATCCTCTATCCTATACAATCACCTATCCGATCCTCTATCCTATCCTTTCCTCTATCCTATACTATCCTCAATCCTATTCTATCCTCTATCCTATCCAATCCCCTATCCGATCCTCTATAATATCATATCCTCTATCCTATCCTATCCTCTATCCTATCCTATCCTCTATCCTATCCTATCCTATCCTCTATCCTATCCTATCCTCTATCCTATCTTATCCTCAATCCTATCCTATCCTCTATAATATCCTATCCTCTATCCTATCCTATCCTCTATCCTATCCTATCCTCTATCCTATCCAATCCCCTATCCTATCCTCTATCCTATCCTATCCTATCATCTATCCTATCCTATCCTCTATCCTCTATCCTCTATCCTATCCTATCCTCTATCCTATCCTCTATCCTATCCTATCCTCTATCCTATCCTATCCTCTATGCTATCCTATCCTCTATCCTATACTATCCTCTATCCTATCCTATCCTCTATCCTATCCTATCCTCTATCCTATCCTATCCTCTATCCTATCCTATCCTCTATCCTATCTTATCCTCTATCCTATCCTATCCTCTATCCTATACTATCCTCAATCCTATCCTATCCTCTATCCTATCCTATCCTCTATCCCATCCAATCACCTATCCGATCCTCTATCCTATCCTTTCCTCTATCCTATACTATCCTCAATCCTATCCTATCCTCTATCCTATCCTATCCTCTATCCTATCCTATCCTCTATCCTATCCTATCCTCTATCCTATCCTATCCTCTATGCTATCCTATCCTCTATCCTATACTATCCTCTATCCTATCCTATCCTCTATCCTATACTATCCTCTATCCTATCCTATCCTCTATCCTATCCTATCCTCTATCCTATCCTATCCTCTATCCTATCCTATCCTCTATCCTATCCTATCCTCTATCCTATACTATCCTCTATCCTATCCTATCCTCTATCCTATCCAATCACCTATCCGATCCTCTATCCTCTCCTTTCCTCTATCCTATCCTATCCTCAATCCTATCCTATCCTATCCTCTATCCTATCCAATCCCCTATCCTATCCTCTATCCTATCCTATCCTCTATCCTATCCTATCATCTATCCTATCCACTATCGTATCCTATCCTCTAACGTATCCAATCCTATATCCTATCCTCTATCCTATCCTATCCTCTATCCTATCCTTTCCTCTATCCTATCCAATCCCATATCCTATCCTCTATCCGATCCTATCCTCTATCCTATCCTATCCTCTATAATATCGTATTCTCTATCCTATCCTATCCTATACTCTATCCTATCCAATCCCCTATCCTATCCTCCATCCTATCCTATCCTCTATCGTATCCAATCCCCTATCCTATCCTCTATCCTATCCTATTCTTTATCCTATGCTCTATCCTATCCAATACCCTATCGTTTCCTCTATCCTATCCTATCCTCTATAATATCCTATCCTCTATCCTATCCTATCCTCTATCCTATCCTATCCTCTATCCTATCCAATCCCCTATCCTATCCTCTATCCTATCCTATCCTATCATCTATCCTATCCTATCCTCTATCCTCTATCCTCTATCCTATCCTATCCTCTATCCTATCCTCTATCCTATCCTATCCTCTATCCTATCCTATCCTCTATGCTATCCTATCCTCTATCCTATACTATCCTCTATCCTATCCTATCCTCTATCCTATCCTATCCTCTATCCTATCCTATCCTCTATCCTATCCTATCCTCTATCCTATCTTATCCTCTATCCTATCCTATCCTCTATCCTATACTATCCTCAATCCTATCCTATCCTCTATCCTATCCTATCCTCTATCCCATCCAATCACCTATCCGATCCTCTATCCTATCCTTTCCTCTATCCTATACTATCCTCAATCCTATCCTATCCTCTATCCTATCCTATCCTCTATCCTATCCTATCCTCTATCCTATCCTATCCTCTATCCTATCCTATCCTCTATGCTATCCTATCCTCTATCCTATACTATCCTCTATCCTATCCTATCCTCTATCCTATACTATCCTCTATCCTATCCTATCCTCTATCCTATCCTATCCTCTATCCTATCCTATCCTCTATCCTATCCTATCCTCTATCCTATCCTATCCTCTATCCTATACTATCCTCTATCCTATCCTATCCTCTATCCTATCCAATCACCTATCCGATCCTCTATCCTCTCCTTTCCTCTATCCTATCCTATCCTCAATCCTATCCTATCCTATCCTCTATCCTATCCAATCCCCTATCCTATCCTCTATCCTATCCTATCCTCTATCCTATCCTATCATCTATCCTATCCACTATCGTATCCTATCCTCTAACGTATCCAATCCTATATCCTATCCTCTATCCTATCCTATCCTCTATCCTATCCTTTCCTCTATCCTATCCAATCCCATATCCTATCCTCTATCCGATCCTATCCTCTATCCTATCCTATCCTCTATAATATCGTATCCTCTATCCTATCCTATCCTATACTCTATCCTATCCAATCCCCTATCCTATCCTCCATCCTATCCTATCCTCTATCGTATCCAATCCCCTATCCTATCCTCTATCCTATCCTATTCTTTATCCTATGCTCTATCCTATCCAATACCCTATCGTTTCCTCTATCCTATCCTATCCTCTATAATATCCTATCCTCTATCCTATCCTATCCTCTATACTATCCTATCCTCTATCCTATCCTATCCTCTATAATATCCTATCCTCTATCCTATCCTATCCTCTATCCTATACTATCCTCTATCCTATCCTATCCTCTATTCTATACTATCCTCTATCCTATCCTATCCTCTATCCTATCCTATCCTCTATCCTATCCTATCCTCTATCCTATCCTATCCTCTATCCTATCCTATCCTCTATCCTATCCTATCCTCAATCCTATCCTATCCTCTATCCTATCCTATCCTCTATCCTATCCAATCCCCTATCCTATCCTCTATCCTATCCTATCCTATCATCTATCCTATCCTATCCTCTATCCTCTATCCTCTATCCTATCCTATCCTCTATCCTATCCTCTATCCTATCCTATCCTCTATCCTATCCTATCCTCTATGCTATCCTATCCTCTATCCTATACTATCCTCTATCCTATCCTATCCTCTATCCTATCCTATCCTCTATCCTATCCTATCCTCTATCCTATCCTATCCTCTATCCTATCTTATCCTCTATCCTATCCTATCCTCTATCCTATACTATCCTCAATCCTATCCTATCCTCTATCCTATCCTATCCTCTATCCCATCCAATCACCTATCCGATCCTCTATCCTATCCTTTCCTCTATCCTATACTATCCTCAATCCTATCCTATCCTCTATCCTATCCTATCCTCTATCCTATCCTATCCTCTATCCTATCCTATACTCTATCCTATCTTATCCTCTATCCTATCCTATCCAATATCCTATACTATCCTCAATCCTATCCTATCCTCTATCCTATCCTATCCTCTATCCTATACAATCACCTATCCGATCCTCTATCCTATCCTTTCCTCTATCCTATACTATCCTCAATCCTATTCTATCCTCTATCCTATCCAATCCCCTATCCGATCCTCTATAATATCATATCCTCTATCCTATCCTATCCTCTATCCTATCCTATCCTCTATCCTATCCTATCCTCTATCCTATCCTATCCTATCCTCTATCCTATCCTATCCTCTATCCTATCTTATCCTCAATCCTATCCTATCCTCTATAATATCCTATCCTCTATCCTATCCTATCCTCTATTCTATCCTATCCTCTATCCTATCCTATCCTCTATCCTATCCTATCCTCTATCCTATCCTATCCTCTATCCTATCCTATCCTCTATCCTATCCTATCCTCTATCCTATCCTATCCTCTATCCTATCCTATCGTATCCTCTATCCTATCCTATCATCTATCCTATCCACTATCGTATCCTACCCTCTAACCTATCCAATCCTATATCCTATCCTCTATCCTATCCTATCCTCTATCCTATCCTAACCTCTATGCTATCCTATCCTCCATCCTATCCAATCACCTATCCTATCCTCTATCCTATCCTATCCTCTATCCTATCCTATCCTATCCTCTATCCTATCCTATCCTCTATCCGATACTATCCTCTATCCTATCCTATCCTCTATCCTATCCTATCCTCTATCCTATCCTATCCTCTATCCTATCCTATCCTCTATCCTATCCTATCCTCTATCCTATACTATCCTCTATCATATCCTATCCTCTATCCTATCCAATCACCTATCCGATCCTCTATCCTCTCCTTTCCTCTATCCTATCCTATCCTCAATCCTATCCTATCCTATCCTCTATCCTATCCAATACCCTATCCTATCCTCTATCCTATCCTATCCTCTATCCTATCCTATCATCTATCCTATCCACTATCGTATCCTATCCTCTAACGTATCCACTCCTATATCCTATCCTCTATCCTATCCTATCCTCTATCCTATCCTTTCCTCTATCCTATCCAATCCCCTATCCTATCCTCTATCCGATCCTATCCTCTATCCTATCCTATCCTCTATAATATCGTATCCTCTATCCTATCCTATCCTATACTCTATCCTATCCAATCCCCTATCCTATCCTCCATCCTATCCTATCCTCTATCGTATCCAATCCCCTATCCTATGCTCTATCCTATCCTATTCTTTATCCTATGCTCTATCCTATCCAATACCCTATCGTTTCCTCTATCCTATCCTATCCTCTATAATATCCTATCCTCTATCCTATCCTATCCTCTATACTATCCTATCCTCTATCCTATCCTATCCTCTATAATATCCTATCCTCTATCCTATCATATCCTCTATCCTATCCTATCCTCTATCCGATCCTATCCTCTATCCTATCCTATCCTCTATAATATCCTATCCTCTATCCTATCCTATCCTCTATCCTATTCTATACTCTATCCTATCCTATCCGCTATCCTATCCTCTATCCTATCCAATCCCCTATCCGATCCTCTATCCTATCCTATCCTCTATCCTATCCTATCCTCTATCCTATCCTATCCTATCCTCTATCCTATCCTATCCTATCCTCTATCCTATCCTATCCTCTATCCTATCTTATCCTCTATCCTATCCTATCCTCTATAATATCGTATCCTCTATCCTATCCTATCCTCTATCCTATCCTATCCTCTATCCTATCCTATCCTCTATCCTATCCTATCCTCTATCCTATCCAATCCTCTATCCTATCCTATCCTATCCTATATCCTATCCTATCCTCTATCCTATCCTATCATCTATCCTATCCACTATCGTATCCTACCCTCTAACCTATCCAATCCTATATCCTATCCTCTATCCTATCCTATCCTCTATCCTATCCTATCCTCTATGCTATCCTATCCTCTATCCTATACTATCCTCTATCCTATCCTATCCTCTATCCTATCCTATCCTCTATGCTATCCTATCCTCTATCCTATACTATCATCTATCCTATCCTATCCTCTATCCTATCCAATCACCTATCCGATCCTCTATCCTATCCTTTCCTCTATCCTATACTATCCTCAATCCTATCCTATCCTCTATCCTATCCTATCCTATCCTCTATCCTATCCTATCCTCTATCCTATACTATCCTCTATCCTATCCTATCCTCTATCCTATCCTATCCTCTATCCTATCCTATCCGATCCTCTATCCTATCATATCCTCTATCCTATCCTATCCTCTATCCTATCCTATCCTCTATCCTATCCTATCCTATCCTCTATCCTATCCTATCCTCTATCCTATCCTTTCCTCTATCCTATCCTATCATCAATCCTATTCTATCCTCTATCCTATCCTATCCTCTATCCTATTCTATACTCTATCCTATCCTATCCGCTATCCTATCCTCTATCCTATCCAATCCCCTATCCGATCCTCTATCCTATCCTATCCTCTATCCTATCCTATCCTCTATAATATCGTATCCTCTATCCAATCCTATACTCTATCCTATCCTATCCTATCCTCTATCTTATAATATCCTCTATCCTATCCTATCCTATCCTCTATCTTATAATATCCTCTATCCTATCCTATCCTCTATCCTATCCTATCCTCTATCCTATCCTATCCTCTATCCTATCCTATCCTCTATCCTATCCTATCCTCTATCCTATCCTATCCTATCCTCTATCCTATCCTATCCTCTATCCTATCCTATCATCTATCCTATCCACTATCGTATCCTATCCTCTAACCTATCCAATCCTATATCCTATCCTCTATCCTATCCTATCCTCTATCCTATCCTATCCTCTATGCTATCCTATCCTCTATCCTATACTATCCTCTATCCTATCCTATCCTCTATCCTATCCTATCCTCTATGCTATCCTATCCTCTATCCTATACTATCCTCTATCCTATCCTATCCTCTATCCTATCCAATCACCTATCCGATCCTCTATCCTATCCTTTCCTCTATCCTATACTATCCTCAATCCTATCCTATCCTCTATCCTATCCTATCCTCAATCCTATCCAATCCCCTATCCGATCCTCTATCCTATCATATCCTCTATCCTATCCTATCCTCTATCCTATCCTATCCTTTATCCTATCCTATCCTCTATCCTATCCTATCCTCTATCCTATCCTATCCTCTATCCTATCCTATCCTCTATCCTATCCTATCCTATCCTCTATCCTATCCTATCCTCTATCCTATACTATCCTCTATCCTATCCTATCCTCTATCCTATCCTATCCTCTATCCTATCCTATCCTCTATCCTATCCTATTCTCTATCCTATCCTATCCTCTATCCTATACTATCCTCTATCCTATCCCATCCTCTATCCTATCCAATCACCTATCCGATCCTCTATCCTATCCTTTCCTCTATCCTATCCTATCATCAATCCTATTCTATCCTCTATCCTATCCTATCCTCTATCCTATCCTATCCTCTATCCTATCCTATCCTATCCTCTATCCTATCCTATCCTATCCTCTATCCTATCCTATCCTCTATCCTATCTTATCCTCTATCCTATCCTATCCTCTATAATATCGTATCCTCTATCCAATCCTATACTCTATCCTATCCTATCCTATCCTCTATCTTATAATATCCTCTATCCTATCCTATCCTCTATCCTATCCTATCCTCTATTCTATCCTATCCTCTATCCTATCCTATCCTCTATCCTATCCTATCCTCTATCCTATCCTATCCTCTATCCTATCCTATCCTATCCTCTATCCTATCCTATCCTATCCTCTATCCTATCCTATCCTCTATCCTATCTTATCCTCTATCCTATCCTATCCTCTATAATATCGTATCCTCTATCCAATCCTATACTCTATCCTATCCTATCCTATCCTCTATCTTATAATATCCTCTATCCTATCCTATCCTCTATCCTATCCTATCCTCTATTCTATCCTATCCTCTATCCTATCCTATCCTCTATCCTATCCTATCCTCTATCCTATCCTATCCTCTATCCTATCCTATCCTCTATCCTATCCTATCCTCTATCCTATCCTATCCTATCCTCTATCCTATCCTATCATCTATCCTATCCACTATCGTATCCTACCCTCTAACCTATCCAATCCTATATCCTATCCTCTATCCTATCCTATCCTCTATCCTATCCTAACCTCTATGCTATCCTATCCTCCATCCTATCCAATCACCTATCCGATCCTCTATCCTATCCTTTCCTCTATCCTATACTATCCTCAATCCTATCCTATCCTCTATCCTATCCTATCCTCTATCCTATCCTATCCTATCCTCTATCCTATCCTATCCTCTATCCTATACTATCCTCTATCCTATCCTATCCTCTATCCTATCCTATCCTCTATCCTATCCTATCCTCTATCCTATCCTATCCTCTATCCTATCCTATCCTCTATCCTATACTATCCTCTATCCTATCCTATCCTCTATCCTATCCAATCACCTATCCGATCCTCTATCCTCTCCTTTCCTCTATCCTATCCTATCCTCAATCCTATCCTATCCTATCCTCTATCCTATCCAATCCCCTATCCTATCCTCTATCCTATCCTATCCTCTATCCTATCCTATCATCTATCCTATCCACTATCGTATCCTATCCTCTAACGTATCCAATCCTATATCCTATCCTCTATCCTATCCTATCCTCTATCCTATCCTTTCCTCTATCCTATCCAATCCCCTATCCTATCCTCTATCCGATCCTATCCTCTATCCTATCCTATCCTCTATAATATCGTATCCTCTATCCTATCCTATCCTATACTCTATCCTATCCAATCCCCTATCCTATCCTCCATCCTATCCTATCCTCTATCGTATCCAATCCCCTATCCTATCCTCTATCCTATCCTATTCTTTATCCTATGCTCTATCCTATCCAATACCCTATCGTTTCCTCTATCCTATCCTATCCTCTATAATATCCTATCCTCTATCCTATCCTATCCTCTATACTATCCTATCCTCTATCCTATCCTATCCTCTATAATATCCTATCCTCTATCCTATCATATCCTCTATCCTATCCTATCCTCTATCCTATCCTATCCTCTATCCTATCCTATCCTCTATCCTATTCTATCCTCTATCCTATCCTATCCTCTATCCTATCCTCTATCCTATCCTCTATCCTATCCTCTATCCTATCCTCTATCCTATCCTCTATCCTATCCTATCCTCTATCCTATCCTATCCTCTATCCTATCCTATCGTCTAACCTATCCTATCCTCTATCGCCTCCTGTCATCTATCCTATACAATCCACTATCCTATCCTCTATCCTATCCTCTATCCTATCCTATCCTCTATCCTATCCTATCTTCTATCCTATCCTATCATGTATCCTATCCACTATCGTATCCTATCCTCTATCCTATCCAATCCTATATCCTATCCTCTATCCTATCCTATCCTCTATCCTATCCTATCCTCTATCCTATCCTATCCTCTATCCTACCCTATCCTCTATCCTATCCTATCCTCTATCCTATCCTATCCTCTATCCTATCCTATCCTCTATCCTATCCTATCCTACCCTCTATCCTATCCTATCCTCTATCCTACCTTATCCTCTATCCTATCCTATCCTCTATCCTATCCTATCCTCTATCCTATCCTATCCTCTATCCTATCCTATTCTCTATCCTATCCTATCCTCTATCCTATCCTATCCTCTATAATATCCTATCCTCTATCGTATCCTATCCTCTATCCTATCCTATCCTCTATCCTATCCTATCCTCTATCGTATCATATCCTCTATCCTATCCTATCCTCTATCCTATCCAATCCTATATCCTATCCTATCCGCTATCCTATCCTATCCTCAATCCTATCCTATCCTCTATCCTATCCTGTCCTCTATCCTATTCTATACTCTATCCAACCTAACCTCTATCCTATCCTATCCTCTATCCTATCCTATCCTCTACCCTATCCTTTCCTCTATCCTATCCTATCCTCTATCGTCTTCTGTCCACTATCCTATACAATCCACTATCCTATCCTCTATCCTATCCTCTATCCTATCCTATCCTCTATCCTATCCTATCCTCTATCCTATCCTATCCTCTATCCTATCCTATCCTCTATCCTATCCTATCATCTATCCTATCCACTATCGTATCCTATCCTCTATCCTATCCAATCCTATATCCTATCCTCTATCCTATCCAATCACCTATCCGATCCTCTATCCTATCCTTTCCTCTATTCTATCCTATCCTCAATCCTATCCTATCCTCTATCCTATCCTATCCTCTATCCTATCCTATCCTGTATCCTATCCAATCCCCTATCCTACCCGCTATCCTATCCTATCCTCTATCCTATCCTTTCCTCTATCCTATCCAATCCCCTATCCTATCCTCTATCCGATCCTATCCTCTATCCTATCCTATCCTCTATAATATCGTATCCTCTATCCTATCCTATCCTATACTCTTTCCTATCCAATCCCCTATCCCAGCCTCTATCCTATCCTATCCTCTATCCTATCTTATCCTCAATCCTATCCTATCCTCTATCTTATTCTATCCTCTATCCTATCCTATCCTCCATCCTATCCTATCCTCTATCCTATCCTATCCTCTATCCTATCCTATCCTCTATCCTATTCTATATTCTATGCCATCCTATCCGATCCTCTATCTTTTCCTATCCTCATTCCTATCCTATCCTCTATCCTATCCTATCCTGTATCCTATCCAATCCCCTATCCTACCCGCTATCCTATCCTATCCTCTATCCTATCCTTTCCTCTATCCTATCCAATCTCCTATCCTATCCTCTATCCGATCCTATCCTCTATCCTATCCTATCCTCTATAATATCGTATCCTCTATCATATCCTATCCTATACTCTTTCCTATCCAATCCCCTATCCCAGCCTCTATCCTATCCTATCCTCTATCCTATCCTATCCTCTATCCTATCCTATCCTCTATCCTATCTTATCCTCTATCCTATCGTATCCTCTATCCTATACTATCCTCAATCCTATCCTATCCTCTATCCTATCCTATCCTCTATCCCATCCAATCACCTATCGGATCCTCTATCCTATTCAAATCTCTATCCTATACAATCACCTATCCGATGTTGCTATCCTATCCTTTCCTCTATCCTATACTATCCTCAATCCTATCCTATCCTCTATCCTATCCTATCCTCTATCCTATCCAATCCCCTATCCGATCCTCTATAATATCATATCCTCTATCCTATCCTATCCTCTATCCTATCCTATCCTATATCCTATCCTATCCTATCCTCTATCCTATCCGATCCTCTATCCTATCCTTTCCTCTATTCTATCCTATCCTCAATCCTATCCTATCCTCTATCCTATCCTATCCTCTATCCTATCCTATCCTGTATCCTATCCAATCCCCTATCCTACCCGCTATCCTATCCTATCCTCTATCCTATCCTTTCCTCTATCCTATCCAATCCCCTATCCTATCCTCTATCCTATCCTATCCTCTATCCTATCCTATCCTCTATCCTATCCAATCCTCTATCCTATCCTCTATCCTATCCTATCCTATCCTCTGTCCTATCCACTATCGTATCCTATCCTCTATCCTATCAAATCCTATATCCTAGCCTCTATACACTCCAATCCTCTATCCTATCCTATCCTCTATCCTATCCTATCCTCTGTCCTATCCTATCCTCTATCCTATCCTATCCTCTATCCTATCCAATCCTCTATCCTATCCTCTATCCTATCCTATCCTCTGTCCTATCCACTATCGTATCCTATCCTCTATCCTATCCAATCCTATATCCTAGCCTCTATACACTCCAATCCTCTATCCTATCCTATCCTCTATCCTATCCTATCCTCAATCCTATCCTATCCTCTATCCTGTCCTATCCTCTATCCTATCCTACCCTCTATCCTATCCTATCCTCTATCCTATTCTATATTCTATCCGATCCTATCCGATCCTCTATCTTATCCTATCCTCTATCCTATCCTATCCTCATTCCTATTCTATCCTCTATCCTATCCTATCCTCTATCCTATTCTATACTCTACCCTATCCTATCCGCTATCCTATCCTATCCTCTATCCTATCCTATCCTCTATCCTATCATATCCTCTATCCTATCCTATCCTCTATCCTATCCTATCCTATCCTCTATCCTATCCTATCCTATCCTCTATCCTATCCTATCCTCTATCCTATCCTATCCTCTATCCTATCCTATCCTCTATCCTATCCTATCCTCTAACCTATCCTATCCTCCATCCTATCCAATCCTATATCCTATCCTATCCGCTATCCTATCCTATCCTCTATCCTATCCTATCCTCTATCCTATCCAATCCTCTATCCTATCCCCTATCCTATCCTCTATCCTATCCTCTATCCTATCCTATCCTCTATCGTATCCTATCCTCTATCCTATCCAATCCCCTATCCTATCCTCTATCGTCTCCTATCCTCTATCCTATCCAATCCCCTATCCTATCCTCCAACCTATTCTATCCTCTGTCCTATCCTATCCTCTATCCTATAATATCATCTATCCTATCCTATCCTCTATCCTATCCTATCCTCTATCCTATCCTATCCTCTATCCTATCCTATCCTCTGTCCTATCCTATCCTCTATAATATCCTATCCTCTATCCTATCCTATCCTCTATCCTATCCTATCCTCTATCCTATCCTCTCCTCTATCCTATCCTATCCTCCATCCTATCCTATCCTCTATCCTATCCTATCCTCTATCCTATCCTATCCTATCCTCTAGCCTATCCAATCCTGTATCCTATCCTATCCCCTATCCTATCCTATCCTCCATCCTATCCAATCCTATATCCTATCCTATCCGCTATCCTATCCTATCCTCTATCCTATCCTATCCTCTATCATATCCTATCCTCTATCCTATCCAATCCTCTATCCTATCCCCTATCCGATCCTCTATCCTATCCTCTATCCTATCCTCAATCCTATCCTATCCTCAATCCAATCCTATCCTCTATCCTATCCTATCCTCTATAATATCCTATCCTCTATCCTATCCTATCCTCTATCCTATCCTATCCTCTATCCTATCCTATCCTCTATCCTATCCTATCCTCTATCCTATCCTATCCTCTATCCTATCCTATCCTATCCTCTATCCTATCCTATCCTCTATCCTATCCTATCCTCTATCCTATCCTATCCTCTAACCTATCCTATCCTCTATCGTCTCCTTTCCTCTATACTATACAATCCACTATCCTATCCTCTATCCTATCCCCTATCCTATCCTATCCTCTATCCTATCCTATCATCTATCCTATCCTATCCTCTATCCTATCCTATCCTCTATCCTATCCTATCCTATCGTCTATCCTATCCTATCCTCTGTCCTATCCTATCCTCTATCCTATCCTATCCTCTATCCTATCCAATCCTCTATCCTATCCTCTATCCTATCCTATCCTCTGTCCTATCCACTATCGTATCCTATCCTCTATCCTACCCAATCCTATATCCTAGCCTCTATACACTCCAATCCTCTATCCTATCCTATCCTCTATCCTATCCTATCCTCAATCCTATCCTATCCTCTATCCTGTCCTATCCTCTATCCTATCCTACCCTCTATCCTATCCTATCCTCTATCCTATTCTATATTCTATCCGATCCTATCCGATCCTCTATCTTATCCTATCCTCTATCCTATCCTATCCTCATTCCTATTCTATCCTCTATCCTATCCTATCCTCTATCCTATTCTATACTCTACCCTATCCTATCCGCTATCCTATCCTATCCTCTATCCTATCCTATCCTCTATCCTATCATATCCTCTATCCTATCCTATCCTCTATCCTATCCTATCCTATCCTCTATCCTATCCTATCCTATCCTCTATCCTATCCTATCCTCTATCCTATCCTATCCTCTATCCTATCCTATCCTCTAACCTATCCTATCCTCCATCCTATCCAATCCTATATCCTATCCTATCCGCTATCCTATCCTATCCTCTATCCTATCCTATCCTCTATCCTATCCAATCCTCTATCCTATCCCCTATCCTATCCTCTATCCTATCCTCTATCCTATCCTATCCTCTATCGTATCCTATCCTCTATCCTATCCAATCCCCTATCCTATCCTCTATCGTCTCCTATCCTCTATCCTATCCAATCCCCTATCCTATCCTCCAACCTATTCTATCCTCTGTCCTATCCTATCCTCTATCCTATAATATCATCTATCCTATCCTATCCTCTATCCTGTTCTATTCTCTATCCTATCCTCTATCCTATCATCTATCCTATCCTATCCTCTATCGTCTCCTATCTTCTATCCTATCCAATCCCCTATCCTATCCTCTATCCTATATTATCCACTATCCTATCCAATCCTCTATCCTATCCTCTATCCTATCCTGTATCCTATCCTATCCTCTATCCTATCCAATCCCCTATCCTTTCCTCTATTCGATCCTCTCCTCTATAATATCGAATCCTCTATCCTATCCTGTGCTCTATCCTATAATATCATCCATCCTATCCTATTCTCTATTCTATCGTATCAACTATCCCATCCATTCCCCTATCCTATCCTCTATTCTATCCTCTATCCTATCCTATCCTCTATCCTTTCACATTCTCTATCCTATCCTCTGTCCTATCCTATCGTCTATCCTATCCTATCCTCTATCCTATCCTATCCTCTATCCTATCCTATCCTCTATCCTATCCTATCCTCTATCGTATCCAATCCTCTATCCTATCCTCTATCCTATCCTATCCTATCCTCTGTCCTATCCACTATCGTATCCTATCCTCTATCCTATCCAATCCTATATCCTAGCCTCTATACACTCCAATCCTCTATCCTATCCTATCCTCTATCCTATCCTATCCTCTATCCTACCCTATCCTGTATCCTATCCTATCCTCTATCCTACCCTATCCTCTATAATATCCTATCCTCTATCCTATTCTATATTCTATCCGATCCTATCCGATCCTCTATCTTATCCTATCCTCTATCCAATCCTATCCTCTATCCTATCCTATCCTCTATCCAATCCTATCCTCTATCGTCTCCTATCTTCTATCCTATCCAATCCCCTATCCTATCCTCTATCCTATATTATCCACTATCCTATCCAATCCTCTATCCTATCCTCTATCCTATCCTGTATCCTATCCTATCCTCTATCCTATCCAATCCCATATCCTTTCCTCTATTCGATCCTCTCCTCTATAATATCGAATCCTCTATCCTATCCTGTGCTCTATCCTATAATATCATCCATCCTATCCTATTCTCTATTCTATCGTATCAACTATCCTATCCATTCCCCTATCCTATCCTCTATTCTATCCTCTATCCTATCCTATCCTCTATCCTTTCACATTCTCTATCCTATCCTCTGTCCTATCCTATCGTCTATCCTATCCTATCCTCTATCCTATCCTATCCTCTATCCTATCCTATCCTCTATCCTATCCAATCCTCTATCCTATCCTCTATCCTATCCTATCCTATCCTCTGTCCTATCCACTATCGTATCCTATCCTCTATCCTATCAAATCCTATATCCTAGCCTCTATACACTCCAATCCTCTATCCTATCCTATCCTCTATCCTATCCTATCCTCTGTCCTATCCTATCCTCTATCCTATCCTATCCTCTATCCTATCCAATCCTCTATCCTATCCTCTATCCTATCCTATCCTCTGTCCTATCCACTATCGTATCCTATCCTCTATCCTATCCAATCCTATATCCTAGCCTCTATACACTCCAATCCTCTATCCTATCCTATCCTCTATCCTATCCTATCCTCAATCCTATCCTATCCTCTATCCTGTCCTATCCTCTATCCTATCCTACCCTCTATCCTATCCTATCCTCTATCCTATTCTATATTCTATCCGATCCTATCCGATCCTCTATCTTATCCTATCCTCTATCCTATCCTATCCTCATTCCTATTCTATCCTCTATCCTATCCTATCCTCTATCCTATTCTATACTCTACCCTATCCTATCCGCTATCCTATCCTATCCTCTATCCTATCCTATCCTCTATCCTATCATATCCTCTATCCTATCCTATCCTCTATCCTATCCTATCCTCTATCCTATCCTATCCTATCCTCTATCCTATCCTATCCTATCCTCTATCCTATCCTATCCTATCCTCTATCCTATCCTATCCTCTAACCTATCCTATCCTCCATCCTATCCTCTATACACTCCAATCCTCTATCCTATCCTATCGTCTCTCCTGTCCACTATCGTATCCTATCCTCTATCCTATCCAATCCTATATCCTATCCTCTATACACTCCAATCCTCTATCCTATCCTATCCTCTATCCTATCCTATCCTCTATCCTATCCTATCCTCTATAATATCCTATCCTCTATCCTATCCTATCCTCTATCCTATCCTATCCTCTATCCAATCCTATCCTCTATCCTATCCTATCCTCTATCCTAACCTATCCTCTATCCCATCCTATCCTCTATCCTATCCTATCCTCTATCCTATCCTATCCTCTATCCTATCCTATCCTCTGTCCTATCCTATCCTCTATAATATCCTATCCTCTATCCTATCCTATCCTCTATCCTATCCTCTCCTCTATCCTATCCTATCCTCCATCCTATCCTATCCTCTATCCTATGCTATCCTATCCTCTATCCTATCCTATCCTATCCTCTATCCTATCCTATCCTCTATCCTATCCTATCCTCTAACCTATCCTATCCTCCATCCTATACAATCCTATATCCTATCCTATCCGCTATCCTATTCTATCCTCTATCCTATCCTATCCTCTATCCTATCCAATCCTCTATCCTATCCCCTATCCTATCCTCTATCCTATCCTCTATCCTATCCTCTATCCTATCCTATCCTCTATCCTATTCTATATTCTATCCGATCTTATCCGATCCTCTATCTTATCCTATCCTCTATCCCATCCTATCCTCTATCCTATCCTATCCTCTATCCTATCCTATCCTCTATCCTATCCTATCCTCTGTCCTATCCTATCCTCTATAATATCCTATCCTCTATCCTATCCTATCCTCTATCCTATCCTCTCCTCTATCCTATCCTATCCTCCATCCTATCCTATCCTCTATCCTATGCTATCCTATCCTCTATCCTATCCTATCCTATCCTCTATCCTATCCTATCCTCTATCCTATCCTATCCTCTAACCTATCCTATCCTCCATCCTATACAATCCTATATCCTATCCTATCCGCTATCCTATTCTATCCTCTATCCTATCCTATCCTCTATCCTATCCAATCCTCTATCCTATCCCCTATCCTATCCTCTATCCTATCCTCTATCCTATCCTCTATCCTATCCTATCCTCTATCCTATTCTATATTCTATCCGATCCTATCCGATCCTCTATCTTATCCTATCCTCTATCCTATCCTATCCTCATTCCTATCCTATAATCTATCCTATCCTATCCTCTATCCTATTATATACTCTACCCTATCCTATCCTCTATCCTATCATCTATCCTATCCTATCCTCTATCGTCTCCTATCTTCTATCCTATCCAATCCCCTATCCTATCCTCTATCCTATATTATCCACTATCCTATCCAATCCTCTATCCTATCCTCTATCCTATCCTCTATCCTATCCTATCCTCTATCCTATCCAATCCCCTATCCTTTCCTCTATAATATCGAATCCTCTATCCTATCCTGTGCTCTATCCTATAATATCATCCATCCTAACCTATTCTCTATTCTATCGTATCAACTATCCTATCCATTCCCCTATCCTATCCTCTATTCTATCCTCTATCCTATCCTATCCTCTATCCTTTCACATTCTCTATCCTATCCTCTGTCCTATCCTATCGTCTATCCTATCCTATCCTCTATCCTATCCTATCCTCTATCCTATCCTATCCTCTATCCTATCCAATCCTCTATCCTATCCTCTATCCTATCCTATCCTATCCTCTGT
The DNA here is from genome assembly GCF_050948215.1 of Halictus rubicundus. Lineage (NCBI taxonomy): Eukaryota > Metazoa > Arthropoda > Insecta > Hymenoptera > Halictidae > Halictus > Halictus rubicundus. The sequence continues at coordinate 183,223 of NW_027488868.1, forward strand.
CCTATCCACTATCGTATAGTATCCTCTATCCTATCAAATCCTATATCCTAGCCTCTATACACTCCAATCCTCTATCCTATCCTATCCTCTATCCTATCCTATCCTCTATCCTACCCTATCCTCTATCCTATCCTATCCTCTATCCTACCCTATCCTCTATAATATCCTATCCTCTATCCTATCCTATCCTCTATCCTATAATATCCTCTATCCTATCCTATCCTCTATCCTATCCTATCCTCTATCCTATCCTATCCTCTATCCAATCCTATCCTCTATCCTATCCTTACCTCTATCCTATCCTATCCTCTATCCTATCCAATCCTCTATCCTATCCCCTATCCTATCCTCTATCCTATCCTCTATCCTATCCTCTATCCTATCCTATCCTCTATCCTATTCTATATTCTATCCGATCCTATCCGATCCTCTATCTTATCCTATCCTCTATCCTATCATATCCTCATTCCTATCCTATCCTCTATCCTATCCTATCCTCTATCCTATTCTATACTCTACCCTATCCTATCCTCTATCAATCATCTATCCTATCCTATCCTCTATCGTCTCCTATCTTCTATCCTATCCAATCCCCTATCCTATCCTCTATCCTATATTATCCACTATCCTATCCAATCCTCTATCCTATCCTCTACCCTATCCTCTATCCTATCCTATCCTCTATCCTATCCAATCCCCTATCCTTTCCTCTATAATATCGAATCCTCTATCCTATCCTGTGCTCTATCCTATAATATCATCCATCCTATCCTATTCTCTATCCTATCGTATCAACTATCCTATCCATTCCCCTATCCTATCCTCTATTCTATCCTCTATCCTATCCTATCCTCTATCCTTTCACATTCTCTATCCTATCCTCTATCCTATCCTATCCTCTATCCTATCCTATCCTCTATCCTATCCAATCCTATATCCTAGCCTCTATACACTCCAATCCTCTATCCTATCCTATCCTCTATCCTATCCTATCCTCTATCCTACCCTATCCTCTATAATATCCTATCCTCTATCCTATCCTATCCTCTATCCTATAATATCCTCTATCCTATCCTATCCTCTATCCTATCCTATCCTCTATCCTATCCAATCCTCTATCCAATCCTATCCTCTATCCTATCCTAACCTCTATCCTATCCTATCCTCTATCCTATCCTATCCTCTATCCTATCCTATCCTCTATAATATCCTATCCTCTATCCTATCCTATCCTCTATCCTATCCTATCCTCTATCCTATCCTATCCTCTATCCTATCCTATCCTCTATCCTCTCCTCTCCTCTATCCTATCCTATCCCCCATCCTATCCTATCCTCTATCCTATCCTATCCTCTTTCCTATCCTATCCTCTATCCTATCCTATCCTCTATCCTATCCTATCCTCTATCCTATCCTATCCTCTATCCTATCCTATCCTCTATCCTATCCTATCCTCTATCCTATCCTATCCTCTATCCTATCCTATCCTCTATCCTATCCTATCCTCTATCCTATCCTATCCTCTATCCTATCCTATCCTCTATCCTATCCTATCCTCTATCCTATCCTATCCTCTATCCTATCCTATCCTCTATCCTATCCTATCCTCTATCCTATCCTATCCTCTATCCTATCCTATCCTCTATCCTATCCTATCCTCTATCCTATCCTATCCTCTATCCTATCCTATCCTCTATCCTATCCTATCCTCTATCCTATCCTATCCTCTATCCTATCCTATCCTCTATCCTATCCTATCCTCTATCCTATCCTATCCTCTATCCTATCCTATCCTCTATCCTATCCTATCCTATCCTCTATCCTATTCTATCCTCTATCCTATACTATCCTCTATCCTATCCTATCCTCTATCCTATCCTATCCTCTATCCGATCCTATCCTCTATCCTATCCTATCCTCTATAATATCGTATCCTCTATCCTATCCTATCCTATACTCTATCCTATCCAATCCCCTATCCTATCCTCCATCCTATCCTATCCTCTATCGTATCCTATCCTCTATCCTATCCAATCCCGTATGCTATCCAATCCCCTATCCTATCCTCTATCCTATCCTCTTCTTTATCCTATGCTCTATCCTATCCAATACCGTATCGTTTCCTCTATCCTATCCTATCCTCTATAATATCGTATCCTCTATCCTATCCTATACTCTATCCTATCCTATCCTATCCTCTATCCTATAATATCCTCTATCCTATACTATCCTCTATCCTATCCTATCCTCTATCCTATCCAATCACCTATCCGATCCTCTATCCTATCCTTTCCTCTATCCTATCCTATCCGCAATCCTATCCTATCCTCTATCCTATCCTATCCTCTATCCTATACTATCCTCTATCCTATCCTATCCTCTATCCTATCCTATCCTCTATCCTATCCTATCTTCTATCCTATCCTATCCTCTATCCTATCCTATCCTCTATCCTATAGTATCCTCTATCCTATCCTATCCTCTATCCTATCCAATCACCTATCCGATCCTCTATCCTATCCTTTCCTCTATCCTATCCTATCCTCAATCCTATCCTATCCTCTATCCTATCCTACCCTCTATCCTATCCAATCCCCTATCCTATCCTCTATCCTATCCTATCCTCTATCCTATCCTATCATCTATCCTATCCACTATCGTATCCTATCCTCTAACCTATCCAATCCTATATCCTATCCTCTATCCTATCCTATCCTCTATCCTATCCTCTATCCTATCCAATCCCGTATGCTATCCAATCCCCTATCCTATCCTCTATCCTATCCTCTTCTTTATCCTATGCTCTATCCTATCCAATACCGTATCGTTTCCTCTATCCTATCCTATCCTCTATAATATCGTATCCTCTATCCTATCCTATACTCTATCCTATCCTATCCTATCCTCTATCCTATAATATCCTCTATCCTATACTATCCTCTATCCTATCCTATCCTCTATCCTATCCAATCACCTATCCGATCCTCTATCCTATCCTTTCCTCTATCCTATGCTATCCTCAATCCTATCCTATCCTCTATCCTATCCTATCCTCTATCCTATACTATCCTCTATCCTATCCTATCCTCTATCCTATCCTATCCTCTATCCTATCCTATCCTCTATCCAATCCTATCCTCTATCCTATCCTATCCTCTATCCTATACTATCCTCTATCCTATCCTATCCTCTATCCTATCCAATCACCTATCCGATCCTCTATCCTATCCTTTCCTCTATCCTATCCTATCCTCAATCCTATCCTATCCTCTATCCTATCCTATCCTCTATCCTATCCAATCCCCTATCCTATCCTCTATCCTATCCTATCCTCTATCCTATCCTATCATCTATCCTATCCACTATCGTATCCTATCCTCTAACCTATCCAATCCTATATCCTATCCTCTATCCTATCCTATCCTCTATCCTATCCTTTCCTCTATCCTATCCAATCCCCTATCCTATCCTCTACCCGATCCTATCCTCTATCCTATCCTATCCTCTATAATATCGTATCCTCTATCCTATCATATCCTATACTCTATCCTATCCAATCCCCTATCCTATCCTCCATCCTATCCTATCCTCTATCGTATGCTATCCTCTATCCTATCCAATCCCGTATGCTATCCAATCCCCTATCCTATCCTCTATCCTATCCTATTCTTTATCCTATGCTCTATCCTATCCAATACCCTATCGTTTCCTCTATCCTGTCCTATCCTCTATAATATCGTATCCTCTATCCTATCTTATACTCTATCCTATCCTATCCTATCCTCTATCCTATAATATCCTCTATCCTATACTATCCTCTATCCTATCCTATCCTCTATCCTATCCAATCACCTATCCGATCCTCTATCCTATCCTTTCCTCTATCCTATCCTATCCTCAATCCTATCCTATCCTCTATCCTATCCAATCCCCTATCCTATCCTCTATCCTATCCTATCCTCTATCGTATCCTATCCTCTATCCTCTATCCTATCCTATCCTGTATCCTATCCTATCCTCTATCATATCCTATCCTCTATGCTATCCTATCCTCCATCCTATACTATCCTCTATCCTATCCTATCCTCTATCCTATCCTATCCTCTATCCTATCCTATCCTCTATCCTATCCTATCCTCTATCCTATCCTATCCTCTATCCTATCTTATACTCTATCCTATCCTATCCTCTATCCTATACTATCCTGAATCCTATCCTATCCTCTATCCTATCCTATCATCTATCCTATCCAATCACCTATCCGATCCTCTATCCTATCCTATCCTCTATCCTATCCTATCCTCAATCCTATCCTATCCTCTATCCTATCCTATCCTCTATCCTATCCAATCCCCTATCCGATCCTCTATCCTATCATATCCTCTATCCTATCCTATCCTCTATCCTATCCTATCCAATCCTCTATCCTATCCTATCCTCTATCCTATCTTATCCTCTATCCTATCCTATCCTCTATAATATCCTATCCTCTATCCTATCCTATCCTCAATCCTATCCTATCCTCTATCCTATTCTATCCTCTATCCTATCCTATCCTCTATCCTATCCTCTATCCTATCCTCTATCCTATCCTATCCTCTATCCTATCCTATCCTCTATCCTATCCTATCGTCTAACCTATCCTATCCTCTATCGTCACCTGTCCTCTATCCTATACAATCCCCTATCCTATCCTCTATCCGATCCTATCCTCTATCGTATCCTATACTCTATCCTATCCAATCCCCTATCCTATCCTCTATGCTATCCTATTCACTATCCTATACTATCCTCTATCCTATCCTATCCTCTATCCTATCCTATCCTCTATCCTATCCTATCCTCTATCCTATCCTATCCTCTATAATATCCTATCCTCTATCGTATCCTATCCTCTATCCTATCCTATCCTCTATCCTATCCTATCCTCTATCCTATCCTATCCTCTATCCTATCCTATCCTCTATCCTATCCTATCCTCTATCCTATCCTATCATCTATCCTATCCTATCCTCTATAATATCCTATCCTCTATCGTATTCTATCCTCTATCCTATCCTATCCTCTATCCTATCCGATCCTCTATCCTATCATATCCTCTATCCTATCCTATCCTCTATCCTATCCTATCCTCTATCCTATCCTATCCTCTATCCTATCCTATCCTCTATCCTATCCTATCCTCTATCCTATCCGATCCTCTATCCTATCATATCCTCTATCCTATCCTATCCTCTATCCTATCCTATCCTCTATCCTATCCTATCCTCTATCCTATCCTATCCTCTATCCTATCCTATCCTCTATAATATCCTATCCTCTATCCTATCCTATCCTCTATCCTATCCTATCCTCTATCCTATCCTATCCTCTATCCTATCCTATCCTCTATCCTATCCTATCCTCTATCCTATCCTATCCTCTATCCTATCCTATCCTCTATCCTATCCTATCCTCTATCCTATCCTATCCTCTATCCTATCCTATCCTCTATAATATCCTATCCTCTATCGTATTCTATCCTCTATCCTATCCTATCCTCTATCCTATCCTATCCTCTATCCTATCCTATCCTCTATCCTATCCTATCCTCTATCCTATCCTATCCTCTATCCTATCCTATCCTCTATCCTATAATATCCTCTATCCTATCCTATCCTCTATCCTATCCTATCCTCTATCCTATCCTATCCTCTATCCTATCCTATCCTCTATCCTATCCTATCCTCTATCCTATTCGATCCTCTATCCTATCATATCCTCTATCCTATCCTATCCTCTATCCTATCCTATCCTCTATCCTATCCTATCCTCTATCCTATCCTATCCTCTATCCTATCCTATCCTCTATAATATCCTATCCTCTATCCTATCCTATCCTCTATCCTATCCTATCCTCTATCCTATCCTATCCTCTATCCTATTCTATCCTCTATCCTATCCTATCCTATCCTCTATCCTATCCGATCCTCTATCCTATCATATCCTCTACCCTATCCTATCCTCTATCCTATCCTATCCTCTATGCTATCCTATCCTCTATCCTATACTATCCTCTATCCTATCCTATCCTCTATCCTATCCAATCACCTATCCGATCCTCTATCCTATCCTTTCCTCTATCCTATACTATCCTCAATCCTATCCTATCCTCTATCCTATCCTATCCTCTATCCTATCCTATCCTGTATCCTATCCTATCCTCTATAATATCCTATACTCTATCGTATTCTATCCTCTATCCTATCCTATCCTCTATCCTATCCGATCCTCTATCCTATCATATCCTCTATCCTATCCTATCCTCTATCCTATCCTATCCTCTATCCTATCCTCTATCGTATCCTATCCTCTATCCTCTATCCTATCCTATCCTGTATCCTATCCTATCCTCTATCATATCCTATCCTCTATGCTATCCTATCCTCTATCCTATACTATCCTCTATCCTATCCTATCCTCTATCCTATCATATCCTCTATCCTATCCTATCCTCTATCCTATCATATCCTCTATCCTATCTTATACTCTATCCTATCCTATCCTCTATCCTATACTATCCTGAATCCTATCCTATCCTCTATCCTATCCTATCCTCTATCCTATCCAATCACCTATCCGATCCTCTATCCTATCCTTTCCTCTATCCTATACTATCCTCAATCCTATCCTATCCTCTATCCTATCCTATCCTCTATCCTATCCAATCCCCTATCCGATCCTCTATCCTATCATATCCTCTATCCTATCCTATCCTCTATCCTATCCTATCCATTCCTCTATCCTATCCTATCCTCTATCCTATCTTATCCTCTATAATATCCTATCCTCTATAATATCCTATCCTCTATCCTATCCTATCCTCAATCCTATCCTATCCTCTATCCTATTCTATCCTCTATCCTATCCTATCCTCTATCCTATCCTCTATCCTATCCTCTATCCTATCCTCTATCCTATCCTATCCTCTATCCTATCCTATCCTCTATCCTATCCTATCCTCTATCCTATCCTATCGTCTAACCTATCCTATCCTCTATCGTCTCCTGTCCTCTATCCTATACAATCCCCTATCCTATCCTCTATCCGATCCTATCCTCTATCGTATCCTATACTCTATCCTATCCAATCCCCTATCCTATCCTCTATGCTATCCTATTCACTATCCTATACTATCCTCTATCCTATCCTATCCTCTATCCTATCCTATCCTCTATCCTATCCTATCCTCTATCCTATCCTATCCTCTATCCTATCATATCCTCTATCCTATCCTATCCTCTATCCTATCCTATCCTCTATCCTATCCTCTATCGTATCCTATCCTCTATCCTCTATCCTATCCTATCCTGTATCCTATCCTATCCTCTATCATATCCTATCCTCTATGCTATCCTATCCTCTATCCTATACTATCCTCTATCCTATCCTATCCTCTATCCTATCATATCCTCTATCCTATCCTATCCTCTATCCTATCCTATCCTCTATCCTATCTTATACTCTATTCTATCCTATCCTCTATCCTATACTATCCTGAATCCTATCCTATCCTCTATCCTATCCTATCCTCTATCCTATCCAATCACCTATCCGATCCTCTATCCTATCCTTTCCTCTATCCTATACTATCCTCAATCCTATCCTATCCTCTATCCTATCCTATCCTCTATCCTATCCAATCCCCTATCCGATCCTCTATCCTATCATATCCTCTATCCTATCCTATCCTCTATCCTATCCTATCCATTCCTCTATCCTATCCTATCCTCTATCCTATCTTATCCTCTATAATATCCTATCCTCTATAATATCCTATCCTCTATCCTATCCTATCCTCAATCCTATCCTATCCTCTATCCTATTCTATCCTCTATCCTATCCTATCCTCTATCCTATCCTCTATCCTATCCTCTATCCTATCCTCTATCCTATCCTATCCTCTATCCTATCCTATCCTCTATCCTATCCTATCCTCTATCCTATCCTATCTTCTATCCTATCCTATCCTCTATCCTATCGTATCCTCTATCCTATCCTAACCTCTATCCTATCATATCCTCTATCCTATCCTATCCTCTATCCTATCCTATCCTCTATCCTATCCTATCCTCTATCCTATCCTATCCTCTATCCTATCCTATCCTCTATAATATCCTATACTCTATCGTATTCTATCCTCTATCCTATCCTATCCTCTATCCTATCCGATCCTCTATCCTATCATATCCTCTATCCTATCCTATCCTCTATCCTATCCTATCGTCTATCCTATCCTCTATCGTATCCTATCCTCTATCCTCTATCCTATCCTATCCTGTATCCTATCCTATCCTCTATCATATCCTATCCTCTATGCTATCCTATCCTCTATCCTATACTATCCTCTATCCTATCCTATCCTCTATCCTATCATATCCTCTATCCTATCCTATCCTCTATCCTATCCTATCCTCTATCCTATCTTATACTCTATCCTATCCTATCCTCTATCCTATACTATCCTGAATCCTATCCTATCCTCTATCCTATCCTATCCTCTATCCTATCCAATCACCTATCCGATCCTCTATCCTATCCTTTCCTCTATCCTATACTATCCTCAATCCTATCCTATCCTCTATCCTATCCTATCCTCTATCCTATCCAATCCCCTATCCGATCCTCTATCCTATCATATCCTCTATCCTATCCTATCCTCTATCCTATCCTATCCATTCCTCTATCCTATCCTATCCTCTATCCTATCTTATCCTCTATAATATCCTATCCTCTATAATATCCTATCCTCTATCCTATACTATCCTCAATCCTATCCTATCCTCTATCCTATTCTATCCTCTATCCTATCCTATCCTCTATCCTATCCTCTATCCTATCCTCTATCCTATCCTCTATCCTATCCTCTATCCTATCCTATCCTCTATCCTATCCTATCCTCTATCCTATCCTATCCTCTATCCTATCCTATCGTCTAACCTATCCTATCCTCTATCGTCTCCTGTCCTCTATCCTATACAATCCCCTATCCTATCCTCTATCCGATCCTATCCTCTATCGTATCCTATACTCTATCCTATCCAATCCCCTATCCTATCCTCTATGCTATCCTATTCACTATCCTATACTATCCTCTATCCTATCCTATCCTCTATCCTATCCTATCCTCTATCCTATCCTATCCTCTATCCTATCCTATCCTCTATCCTATCCTATCCTCTATCCTATCCTATCCTCTATCCTATCCTATCCTCTATCCTATCCTATCCTCTATCCTATCCTATCCTCTATAATATCCTATCCTCTATCGTATCCTATCCTCTATCCTATCCTATCCTCTATCCTATACAATCCACTATCCTATCCTCTATCCTATCCTCTATCCTATCCTATCCTCTATCCTATACTATCCTCTATCCTATCCTATCCTCTATCCTATGCAATCCACTATCCTATCCTCTATCCTATCCTCTATCCTATCCTATCCTCTATCTTATCCTATCCTCTATCCTATCCTATCCTCTATCCTATCCTATCCTCTATCCTATCCTATCCTCTATCCTATCCTATCCTATCCTCTATCCTATCCTATCCTCTATCCTATACTATCCTCTATCCTATCCCATCCTCTATCCTATCCAATCACCTATCCGATCCTCTATCCTATCCTTTCCTCTATCCTATCCTATCCTATCCTCTATCCTATCCTATCCTCTATGCTATACTATCCTCTATCCTATCCTATCCTCTATCCTATCCTATCCTCTATCCTATCCTATCCTCTATCCTATCCTATCCTCTATCCTATACTATCCTCTATCCTATCCTATCCTCTATCCTATCCAATCACCTATCCGATCCTCTATCCTATCCTTTCCTCTATCCTATCCTATCCTCAATCCTATCCTATCCTCTATCCTATCCTATCCTCTATCCTATCCAATCCCCTATCCTATCCTCTCTCCTATCCTATCCTCTATCCTATCCTATCATCTATCCTATCCACTATCCTATCCTATCCTCTAACCTATCCAATCCTATATCCTATCCTCTATCCTATCCTATCCTCTATCCTATCCTTTCCTCTATCCTATCCAATCCCCTATCCTATCCTCTATCCGATCCTATCCTCTATCCTATCCTATCCTCTATAATATCGTATCCTCTATCCTATCCTATCCTATACTCTATCCTATCCAATCCCCTATCCTATCCTCCATCCTATCCTATCCTCTATCGTATCCTATACTCTATCCTATCCAATCCCGTATGCTATCCAATCGCCTATCCTATCCTCTATCCTATCCTCTTCTTTATCCTATGCTCTATCCTATCCAATACCGTATCGTTTCCTCTATCCTATCCTATCCTCTATAATATCGTATCCTCTATCCTATCCTATACTCTATCCTATCCTATCCTATCCTCTATCCTATAATATCCTCTATCCTATACTATCCTCTATCCTATCCTATCCTCTATCCTATCCAATCACCTATCCGATCCTCTATCCTATCCAATCCTATATCCTATCCTATCCGCTATCCTATCCCATCCTCTAACCTATCCTATCCTCTATCCTATCCTATCCTCTATCCTATCCTATCCTCTATCCTATCCGATCCTCTATCCTATTCTTTCCTCTATCCTATCCTATCCTCTATCCTATACTATCCTCTATCCTATCCTATCCTCTATCCTATCCAATCACCTATCCGATCCTCTATCCTATCCAATCCTATATCCTATCCTATCCGCTATCCTATCCCATCCTCTAACCTATCCTATCCTCTATCCTATCCTATCCTCTATCCTATCCTATCCTCTATCCTATCCGATCCTCTATCCTATTCTTTCCTCTATCCTATCCTATCCTCTATCCTATACTATCCTCTATCCTATCCTATCCTCTATCCTATCCTATCATCTATCCTATCCTTTTCTCTATCCTATCCAATCCCCTATCCTATCCTCTATCCGATCCTATCCACTATCCTATCCTATCCTCTATAATATCGTATCCTCTATCCTATCCTATCCTATAGTCTATCCTATCCATCCCCTATCTTATCCTCCATCCTATCCTATCCTCTATCGTATCCTATCCTCTATCCTATCCAATCCCGTATGCTATCCAATCCCCTATCCTATCCTCTATCCTATCCTATCCTCTATCCTATACTATCCTCTATCCTATCCTATCCTCTATACTATCCAATCACCTATCCGATCCTCTATCCTATCCTTTCCTCTATCCTATCCTATCCTCAATCCTATCCTATCCTCTATCCTATCCTATCCTCTATCCTATCCAATCCCCTATCCTATCCTCTATCCTATCCTATCCTCTATCGTATCCTATCCTCTATCCTATCCAATCCTATATCCTATCCTATCCGCTATCCTATCCCATCCTCTATCCTATCCTATCCTCTATCCTATCCTATCCTCTATAATATCGTATCCTCTATCCTATCCTATCCTCAATCCTATCCTATCCTCTATCCTATCCTATCCTCTATCCTATCCTATCCTCTATCCTATCCTATCCTCTATCCTATCGTATCCTCTATCCTATCCTATCCTCTATCCTATCCTATCCTCTATCCTATCCTATCCTCTATCCTATCCTATCCTCTATCCTATACTATCCTCTATCCTATCCTATCCGCTATCCTATCCTATCCTCTATCCTATCCTTTCCTCTATCCTATACTATCCTCAATCCTATCCTATCCTCTATCCTATCCTATCCTCTATCCTATTCTATACTCTATCCAACCTAACCTCTATCCTATCCTATCCTCTATCCTATCGTATCCTCTATCCTATCCTATCCTCTATCCTCTATCCTATCCTATCCTCTATCCTATCCTATCCTCTATCCTATCCTATCCTCTATCCTATCCTATCCTCTATCCTATCCTATCCTCTTTCCTATCCTATCATCTATCCTATTCTATCCTCTATCCTATCCTATCCTCTATACTATCCTATCCTCTATCCTATCCTATCCTCTATAATATCCTATCCTCTATCCTATCCAATCACCTATCCTATCCTCTATCCTATCCTATCCTCTATCCTATCCTATCCTCTATCCTATCCTATCCTATCCTCTATCCTATCCGATCCTCTATCCTATCATATCCTCTACCCTATCCTATCCTCTATCCTATCCTATCCTATATGCTATCCTATCCTCTATCCTATACTATCCTCTATCCTATCCTATCCTCTATCCTATCCAATCACCTATCCGATCCTCTATCCTATCCTCTCCTATCCTCTATCCTATCCTATCCTCTATCCTATCCAATCCCCTATCCGATCCTCCATCCTATCATATCCTCTATCCTATCCTATCCTCTATCCTATCCTATCCTCTATCCTATCCTATCCTCTATCCTATCCTATCCTCTATCCTATCCTATCCTCTATCCTATCCTATCCTCTATCCTATCCTATCCTCTCTCCTATCCTATCCTCTATCCTATCCTATCCTCTATCCTATCCTATCCTCTATCCTATCCTATCCTCTATCCTATCCTATCCTCTATAATATCCTATCCTCTATCGTATTCTATCCTCTATCCTATCCTATCCTCTATCCTATCCGATCCTCTATCCTATCATATCCTCTATCCTATCCTATCTTTTATCCTATCCTATCCTCTATCCTATCCTATCCTCTATAATATCCTATCCTCTATCGTATTCTATCCTCTATCCTGTCCTATCCTCTATCCTATCTGATCCTCTATCCTATCATATCCTCTATCCTATCCAATCCTCTATCCTATCCTATCCTCTATCCTATCCTATCCTCTATCCTATCCTATCCTCTATCCTATCCTATCCTCTATCCTATCCTATCCTCTATCCTATCCTATCCTCTATCCTATCCTATCCTCTATCCTATCCTATCCTCTATCCTATCCTATCCTCTATAATATCCTATCCTCTATCGTATTCTATCCTCTATCCTATCCTATCCTCTATCCTATCCGATAATCTATCCTATCATATCCTCTATCCTATCCTATCCTCTATCCTATCCTATAATCTATCCTATCCTATCCTCTATCCTATCCTATCCTCTATAATATCCTATCCTCTATCGTATTCTATCCTCTATCCTATCCAATCCCCTATCCGATCCTCCATCCTATCATATCCTCTATCCTATCCTATCCTCTATCCTATCCTATCCTCTATTCTATCCTATCCTCTATCCTATCCTATCCTCTATCCTATCCTATCCTCCATCCTATCCTATCCTCTATCCTATCCTATCCTCTATCCTATCCTATCCTCTATCCTATCCTATCCTCTATCCTATCCTATCCTCTATCCTATCCTATCCTCTATCCTATCCTACCCTGTATCCTATCCTATCCTCTATCCTATCCTATCCTCTATCCTATCCTATCCTCTATCCTATCCTATCCTCTATCCTATCCTATCCTCTATCCTATCCTATCCTCTATCCTATCCTATCCTCTATCCTATCCTATCCTCTATAATATCCTATCCTCTATCGTATTCTATCCTCTATCCTATCCTATCCTCTATCCTATCCGATCCTCTATCCTATCATATCCTCTATCCTATCCTATCCTCTATCCTATCCTATCCTCTATCCTATCCTATCCTCTATCCTATCCTATCCTCTATAATATCCTATCCTCTATCGTATTCTATCCTCTATCCTATCCTATCCTCTATCCTATCCGATCCTCTATCCTATCATATCCTCTATCCTATCGTATCCTCTATCCTATCCTATCCTCTATCCTATCCTATCCTCTATCCTATCCTATCCTCTATCCTATCCTATCCTCTATCCTATCCTATCCTCTATCCTATCCTATCCTCTATCCTATCCTATCCTCTATCCTATCCTATCCTCTATCCTATCCTATCCTCTATCCTATCCTATCGTCTATAATATCCTATCCTCTATCGTATTCTACCCTCTATCCTATCCTATCCTCTATCCTATCCGATCCTCTATCCTATCATATCCTCTATCCTATCCTATCCTCTATCCTATCCTATCCTCTATCCTATCCTATCCTCTATCCTATCCTATCCTCTATCCTATCCTATCCTCTATCCTATCCTATCCTCTATCCTATCCTATCCTCTATAATATCCTATCCTCTATCGTATTCTATCCTCTATCCTATCCTATCCTCTATCCTATCCTATCCTCTATCCTATCCTATCCTCTATCCTATCCTATCCTCTATCCTATCCTATCCTCTATCCTATCCTATCCTCTATCCTATCCTATCCTCTATCCTATCCTATCCTCTATCCTATCCTATCCTCTATCCTATCCTATCCTCTATAATATCCTATCCTCTATCGTATTCTATCCTCTATCCTATCCTATCCTCTATCCTATCCGATCCTCTATCGTATCATATCCTCTATCCTATCTTATCCTCTATCCTATCCTATCCTCTATCCTATCCTATCCTCTATCCTATCCTATCCTCTATCCTATCCTATCCTCTATCCTATCCTATCCTCTATCCTATCCTATCCTCTATCCTATCCGATCCTCTATCCTATCATATCCTCTATCCTATCCTTTCCTCTATCCTATCCTATACTCTATCCTATCCTATCCTCTATCCTATCCTATCCTCTATCCTATCCTATCCTCTATCCTATCCTATCCTCTATCCTATCCTATCCTCTATCCTATCCTATCCTCTATCCTATCCTATCCTCTATAATATCCTATCCTCTATCGTATTCTATCCTCTATCCTATCCTATCCTCTATCCTATCCGATCCTCTATCGTATCATATCCTCCATCCTATCTTATCCTCTATCCTATCCTATCCTCTATCCTATCCTATCCTCTATCCTATCCTATCCTCTATCCTATCCTATCCTCTATCCTATCCTATCCTCTATCCTATCCTATCCTCTATCCTATCCTATCCTCTATCCTATCCTATCCTCTATCCTATCCTATCCTCTATCCTATCCTATCCTATCCTCTATCCTATCCGATCCTCTATCCTATCATATCCTCTACCCTATCCTATCCTCTATCCTATTCTATCCTCTATGCTATCCTATCCTCTATCCTATACTATCCTCTATCCTATCCTATCCTCTATCCTATCCAATCACCTATCCGATCCTCTATCCTATCCTTTCCTCTATCCTATACTATCCTCAATCCTATCCTATCCTCTATCCTATCCTATCCTCTATCCTATCCAATCCCCTATCCGATCCTCCATCCTATCCTATCCTCTATCCTATCCTATCCTCTATCCTATCCTATCCTCTATCCTATCCTATCCTCTATCCTATCCTATCCTCTATAATATCCTATCCTCTATCGTATTCTATCCTCTATCCTATCCTATCCTCTATCCTATCCGATCCTCAATCGTATCATATCCTCTATCCTATCCTATCCTCTATCCTATCCTATCCTCTATCCTATCCGATCCTCTATCCTATCATATCCTCTATCCTATCCTTTCCTCTATCCTATCCTATACTCTATCCTATCCTATCCTCTATCCTATCCTATCCTCTATCCTATCCTATCCTCTATCCTATCCTATCCTCTATCCTATCCTATCCTCTATCCTATCCTATCCTCTATCCTATCCTATCCTCTATAATATCCTATCCTCTATCGTATTCTATCCTCTATCCTATCCTATCCTCTATCCTATCCGATCCTCTATCGTATCATATCCTCTATCCTATCTTATCCTCTATCCTATCCTATCCTCTATCCTATCCTATCCTCTATCCTATCCTATCCTCTATCCTATCCTATCCTCTATCCTATCCTATCCTCTATCCTATCCTATCCTCTATCCTATCCTATCCTCTATCCTATCCTATCCTCTATCCTATCCTATCCTCTATCCTATCCTATCCTATCCTCTATCCTATCCGATCCTCTATCCTATCATATCCTCTACCCTATCCTATCCTCTATCCTATTCTATCCTCTATGCTATCCTATCCTCTATCCTATACTATCCTCTATCCTATCCTATCCTCTATCCTATCCAATCACCTATCCGATCCTCTATCCTATCCTTTCCTCTATCCTATACTATCCTCAATCCTATCCTATCCTCTATCCTATCCTATCCTCTATCCTATCCAATCCCCTATCCGATCCTCCATCCTATCATATCCTCTATCCTATCCTATCCTCTATCCTAACCTATCCTCTATCCTATCCTATCCTCTATCCTATCCTATCCTCTATCCTATCCTATCCTCTATCCTATCCTATCCTCTCTCCTATCCTATCCTCTATCCTATCCTATCCTCTATCCTATCCTATCCTCTATCCTATCCTATCCTCTATCCTATCCTATCCTCTATAATATCCTATCCTCTATCGTATTCTATCCTCTATCCTATCCTCTCCTCTATCCTATCCGATCCTCTATCCTATCATATCCTCTATCCTATCCTATCTTCTATCCTATCCTATCCGCTATCCTATCCCATCCTCTATCCTATCCTATCCTCTATCCTATCCTATCCTCTATCCTATCCTATCCTCTATCCTATCCGATCCTCTATCCTATCATATCCTCTATCCTATCCTATCCTCTATCCTATCCTATCCTCTATCCTATCCTATCCTCTATCCTATCCTATCCTCTATCCTATCCTATCCTCTATCCTATCCTATCCTCTATCCTATCCTATCCTCTATCCTATCCTATCCTCTATAATATTCTATCCTCTATCGTATTCTATCCTCTATCCTATCCTATCCTCTATCCTATCCGATCCTCTATCCTATCATATCCTCTATCCTATCCTATCCTCTATCCTATCCTATCCTCTATCCTATCCTATCCTCCATCCTATCCTATCCTCTATCCTATCCTATCCTCTATCCTATCCTATCCTCTATAATATCCTATCCTCTATCGTATTCTATCCTCTATCCTATCCTATCCTCTATCCTATCCGATCCTCTATCCTATCATATCCTCTATCCTATCCTATCCTCTATCCTATCCTATCCTCTATCCTATCCTATCCTCTATCCTATCCTATCCTCTATAATATCCTATCCTCTATCGTATTCTATCCTCTATCCTATCCTATCCTCTATCCTATCCGATCCTCTATCCTATCATATCCTCTATCCTATCCTATCCTCTATCCTATCCTATCCTCTATCCTATCCTATCCTCTATCCTATCCTATCCTCTATCCTAACCTATCCTCTATTATATCCTATCCTCTATCCTATCCTATCCTCTATCCTATCCTATCCTCTATCCTATCCTATCCTCTCTCCTATCCTATCCTCTATCCTATCCTATCCTCTATCCTATCCTATCCTCTATCCTATCCTATCCTCTATCCTATCCTATCCTCTATAATATCCTATCCTCTATCGTATTCTATCCTCTATCCTATCCTATCCTCTATCCTATCCGATCCTCTATCCTATCATATCCTCTATCCTATCCTATCTTCTATCCTATCCTATCCGCTATCCTATCCCATCCTCTATCCTATCCTATCCTCTATCCTATCCTATCCTCTATCCTATCCTATCCTCTATCCTATCCGATCCTCTATCCTATCATATCCTCTATCCTATCCTATCCTCTATCCTATCCTATCCTCTATCCTATCCTATCCTCTATCCTATCCTATCCTCTATCCTATCCTATCCTCTATCCTATCCTATCCTCTATCCTATCCTATCCTCTATCCTATCCTATCCTCTATAATATCCTATCCTCTATCGTATTCTATCCTCTATCCTATCCTATCCTCTATCCTATCCGATCCTCTATCCTATCATATCCTCTATCCTATCCTATCCTCTATCCTATCCTATCCTCTATAATATCCTATCCTCTATAATATCCTATCCTCTATCGTATTCTACCCTCTATCCTATCCTATCCTCTATCCTATCCGATCCTCTATCCTATCATATCCTCTATCCTATCCTATCCTCTACCCTATCCTATCATCTATCCTATCCTATCCTCTATCCTATCCTATCCTCTATCCTATCCTATCCTCTATCCTATCCTATCCTCTATAATATCCTATCCTCTATCGTATTCTATCCTCTATCCTATCCTATCCTCTATCCTATCCTATCCTCTATCCTATCCTATCCTCTATCCTATCCTATCCTCTATCCTATCCTATCCTCTATCCTATCCTATCCTCTATCCTATCCTATCCTCTATCCTATCCTATTCTCTATCCTATCCTATCCTCTATAATATCCTATCCTCTATCGTATTCTATCCTCTATCCTATCCTATCCTCTATCCTATCCGATCCTCTATCCTATCATATCCTGTATCCTATCCTATCCTCTATCCTATCCTATCCTCTATCCTATCCTATCCTCTATCCTATCCTATCCTCTATCCTATCCTATCCTCTATAATATCCTATCCTCTATCGTATTCTATCCTCTATCCTATCCTATCCTCTATCCTATCCGATCCTCTATCCTATCATATCCTCTATCCTATCCTATCCTCTATCCTATCCTATCCTCTATCCTATCCTATCCTCTATCCTATCCTATCCTCTATCCTATCCTATCCTCTATCCTATCCTATCCTCTATCCTATCCTATCCTATCCTCTATCCTATCCTATCCTCTATCCTATCCTATCCTCTATCCTATCCTATCCTATATCCTATCCTATCCTCTATCCTATCCTATCCTCTATCCTATCCGATCCTCTATCCTATCATATCCTCTATCCTATCCTATCCTCTATCCTATCCTATCCTCTATCCTATCCTATCCTCTATCCTATCCTATCCTCTATCCTATCCTATCCTCTATCCTATCCTATCCTCTATCCTATCCTATCCTCTATCCTATCCTATCCTCTATCCTATCCTATCCTCTATCCTATCCTATCCTCTATCCTATCCTATCCTCTATCCTATCCTATCCTCTATCCTATCCTATCCTCTATACTATCCTATCCTCTATCGTATTCTATCCTCTATCCTATCCTATCCTCTATCCTATCCGATCCTCTATCCTATCATATGCTCTATCCTATCCTATCCTCTATCCTATCCTATCCTCTATCCTATCCTATCCTCTATCCTATCCTATCCTCTATCCTATCCTATCCTCTATCCTATCCTATCCTCTATCCTATCCTATCCTCTATCCTATCCTATCCTCTATCCTATCCTATCCTCTATCCTATCCTATCCTCTATCCTATCCTATCCTCTATCCTATCCTATCCTCTATCCTATACTATCCTCTATCCTATTCTATCCTCTATCCTATCCTATCCTCTATACTATCCTATCCTCTATCCTATCCTATCATCTATCCTATCCACTATCGTATCCTATCCTCTAACCTATCCAATCCTATATCCTATCCTCTATCCTATCCTATCCTCTATAATATCGTATCCTCATCCTATCCTATCCTATACTCTATCCTATCCAATCCCCTATCCTCTCCTCCATCCTATCCCATCCTCTATCGTATCCTATCCTCTATCCTATCCAATCCCGTATGCTATCCAATCCCCTATCCTATCCTATTCTTTATCCTATGCTCTATCCTATCCAATTCCCTATCGTTTCCTCTATCCTATCCTATCCTCTATAATATCGTATCCTCTATCCTATCCTATACTCTATCCTATCCTATCCTATCCTCTATCCTATCCTATCCTCAATCCTATCCTATCCTCTATCCTATCCTATCCTCTATCTTATCCTATCCTCTATCCTATCTTATCCTCTATCCTATCCACTATCGTATCCTATCCTCTATCCGATCCTCTATCCTATCATATCCTCTATCCTATCCTATCCTCTATCCTATCCTATCCTCTATCCTATCCTATCCTATCCTCTATCCTATCCTATCCTCTATCCTATACTATCCTCTATCCTATCCCATCCTCTATCCTATCCAATCACCTATCCGATCCTCTATCCTATCCTTTCCTCTATCCTATCCTATCCTCTATCCTATCCTATCCTCTATCCTATCCTATCCTCTATCCTATACTATCCTCTATCCTATCCTATCCTCAATCCTATCCTATCCTCTATCCTATCCTATCCTCTATAATATTCTATCCTCTATCCTATCCAATCACCTATCCGATCCTCTATCCTATCCTTTCCTCTATTCTATCCTATCCTCAATCCTATCCTATCCTCTATCCTATCCTATCCTCTATCCTATCCAATCCCCTATCCTATCCTCTATCCTATCCTATCCTCTATCCTATCCTATCCTCTATCCTATCCTATCATCTATCCTATCCACTATCGTATCCTATCCTCTAACCTATCCAATCCTATATCCTATCCTCTATCCTATCCTATCCTCTATCCTATCCTTTCCTCTATCCTATCCAATCCCCTATCCTATCCTCTATCCGATCCTATCCTCTATCCTATCCTATCCTCTATAATATCGTATCCTCTATCCTATCCTATCCTATACTCTATCCTATCCAATCCCCTATCCTCTCCTCCATCCTATCCCATCCTCTATCGTATCCTATCCTCTATCCTATCCAATCCCGTATGCTATCCAATCCCCTATCCTATCCTCTATCCTATCCTATTCTTTATCCTATGCTCTATCCTATCCAATACCCTATCGTTTCCTCTATCCTATCCTATCCTCTATAATATCGTATCCTCTATCCTATCCTATACTCTATCCTATCCTATCCTATCCTCTATCCTATCCTATCCTCTATCCTATCCTATCCTCTATCCTATCCTATCCTCTATCGTATCCTATCCTCTATCCTATCGTATTCTCTATCCAATCCTGAATCCTATCCTATCCTCAATCCTATCCTATCCTCTATCCTATCCAATCCCCTATCCTATCCTCTATTGTATCCTATCCCATATCCTATCCTCTATCCTAATCTATCCTCTATCCTATCCAATCCCCTATCCTATCCTCTATCGTATCCTATCCTATATCCTATCCAATCCCCTATACTATCCTCTATCCTATCCAATCCCCTATCCTATCCTCTATCGTATTCTATCCCATATCCTATCCTCTATCCTATCCAATCCCCTATCCTATCCTCTATCGTCTCCTATCCTCTATCCGATCCTCTATCCTATCCTATCCTCAATCCTATCCTATCCTCAATCCTATCCTATCCTCTATCCTATCCTATCCTCTATCCTATCCTATCCTCTATCCTATCCTATCCTCTATCCTAACCTCTATCCTATCCTATCCTCTACCCTATCATATCCTATTCTCAATCCTATCCTATACTCTATCCTATCCTATCCTCTATCCTATTCTATACTCTATCATATCCTATCCGCTATCCTATCCTATCCTCTATCCTATTCTATCCTCTATCCTATAATATCATCCATCCTATCCTATTCTCTATCCTACCCTATCCTATCCTCTATCGTATCCCTTCCTGTATCCTATCCAATCCTATATTCTATACTCTATCCTATCCTATCCTCTATCCTATCCTATCCTCTATCCTATCCTAACCTCTATCCTATCCTATCCTCTATCCTATCTTATCCTCAATCCTATTCTATCCTCTATCCTATCCTATCCTCTATCCTATCCTATCCTCTATCCTATTATATCCTCTTTACTATCCTATCCTCTTTCCTATCCTATCCTCAATCCTATCCTATCCTCTATCCTCTCCTATACTCAACTCTATCCTATCCTCAATCCTATCCTATACTCTATCGTATCCAATCCCCTATCCTATCCTCTATCGTATTCTATCCCATATCCTATCCTCTATCCTATCCAGTCCCCTATCCTATCCTCTATCATATTCTATCCGATCCTCTATCCTATCCTATCCTCTGTAATATCGTATCCTCTATCATATCCTATCCTCTTTCCTATAATATCATCTATCCTATCCTATCCTCTATCCTATCCTATCCTCTATCCTATCCTCAATCCTATCCTATCCTCAATCCTATCCAATCCTCAATCCTATCCTATCCTCTATCCTGTCCAATCCCCTATCGTATCCTCTAACCTATCCTATCCTCAATCCTATCCTATCCGTTATCCTATCCTATCCTCTACCCTATCCTAGCCTCTATCATATCCAATCCTCTGTCCAATCCTCTATCCTATCCTATCCTCGAACATATCCTATATTCTATCCTATCCTCTATCCTATCCTATCCTCTATCCTATCCTATCCTCTATCGTATCCTATCCTCTATCCTATCTAATCCTCTATCCTATCCTATCCTCTATCCCATCCTATCATCTATCCTATCCTATCGTCTATCCTATCCGATCCTCTATCCTATCCTCAATCCTATCCTATCCTCTATACTATCTCTAACTTAACCTATCGTATATCCTATCCTATCCTCTATCCCATCCTATCATCTATCCTATCCTATCCTCTATCCTATCCAATCCCCTATCCTATCCTCTATCGTCTCCTATCCTCTATCCTATCCAATCACCTATCCGATCCTCTATCCTATCCTATACTATATCCTATCCTATCCTCTATCCTATCCTCTATCCTATCCTCTATACTATCCTGTCCTCAAACCTATCATATCCTCATACCTATCCTATCCGCTATCCTATCCTATCCTGTATCCTATAATATCCTCTATTCTATCCAATCGTCTATCCTATCCTCTATCCTATCCTATCCTCTATCCTATCCTATCCTCTATAAGATCCTATTCTCTATCGTATCCTATCCTATCCTATCATCTATCCTATCCAATCCCCTATCCTATCCTCTATCATATCCTATCCGATCCTCTATCCTATCCTATCCTCTATAATATCGTATCCTCTATCCTATAATATCATCTATCCTATCCTATTCTCTATCCTATCCTATCCTCTATCCTATCCTATCTTCTATCCTATCCTATCATCTATCATATCCTATCCTCTATCCTATCCTATCCTCTCTCCTATCTTATCCTCAATCCTATTCTATCCTCTATCCTATCCTATCCTCTATATTATCCTATCCTCTATAATATCGTATCCTCTATCATATCCTATCCTCTTTCCTATAATATTATCTATCCTATCCTATTCTATATCCTATCCTATCCTCTATCCTATCCTATCGTCTATCGTATCCTATCCGCTATCCTATCAAACCCCCTGTCCTATCCTCTATCCTGTCCTATCCTCTATCCTACCCTATCCCCAATCCTATCCTATCCTCTATCCTATCCTATCCTCTATCCTATCCAATCCTCTATCCTATCCTATCCTCTATCCTATCCTTTCTTCGATCCTATCCTATCCTCTTTCCTATAATATCATCTATCCTATTCTATCCTCTATTCTATCGTATCCTCTATAATATCGTATCCTCGATCCTATAATATCATCTATCCTATCCTATCCTCTACAATATCGTAACCTCTACCATATCCTATCCTCTTTCCCATAATATCATCTATCCTATCCTATTCTCTATCCTATCCTATCCTCTATCCTATCTTATCCTCAATCCTATTCTATCCTCTATCCTATCCTATCCTCTATCCTATCCTATCATCTATCCTATCCTATCATCTATCCTATCCTATCCTCTTTACTATCCTATCCTCTTTCCTATCCTATCCTCTATCCTATCCTATCCTGTATCCTATCCTATCCTCTATCCTATCCTCTCTCCTCTATCGTCTCCAGTCCTCTATCGTATCCTGTCCTCCATCCTATCCTATCCTCTATCCTATCCTATCCTCTATCCTATCCTCTGTCCTATCCTCTATCTTATCCTATCCTCTATACTATACTATCCTCTATCCTATCCTATCCCCTATACTATCCTATCCACAATACTATCCTATCCTCTATTATATGCTATACTGTATTATATCCTATCCTCTATAATATCGTATCCTTCATCATATCCTATCCTCTTTCCTATAATATCATCTATCCTATCCCATCCTCTATCCTATCCTATCGTCTATCCTATAATATCCTCTATTGTATCCAATCCTCTATCCTATCCTCTATCCTCTCCTCTATCCTATCCTATCCTCTATCCTATCCTATCCTCTATCCTATCCTATCCTCTATCCTATCCTATCCTCTATCCTATCCTATCCTCTATCCTATCCTATCATCTATCCTGTACTATCCTCTATCGAATCCTATCCTCAATCCTATCCTTTTCTCTATCCTATCCTATCCTCTATCCTATCCTATCCTCTATCCTATCCTATCCTGTATCCTATCCTATCCTCTATCCTATCCTCTATCCTATCCTATCCTCTATCCTATCCTATCCTCTATCCTATCCTATCCTCTATCCTATCCTATACTCTAACCTATCCAATCCTCTATCCTATCCTCTATCCAATCCTATCCTCTATCGTATCCTGTCCTCTGTAAGATCGTATTCTCTATAATATCGTATCCTCCATCCTACCCTATCCTCTTACCTATAATACCATCTATCCTATAATATCCTCTATCCTATGCTATCCTCTATCGTATCCTATCCTCTATCCTATCCTATCCTCTATCCTATCCTATCCTCTATCCTATCCTATCCTCTATCCTATCCTCTATCCTATCCTATTCTCTATCCTACCCTATCCTATCCTCTATCGTATCCCTTCCTGTATCCTATCCAATCCTATATTCTATACTCTATCCTATCCGATCCTCTATCCTAGCCTATCCTCTATCCTATCCTATCCTCTATCCTATCTTATCCTCAATCCTATTCTATC
The DNA here is from genome assembly GCF_050948215.1 of Halictus rubicundus. Lineage (NCBI taxonomy): Eukaryota > Metazoa > Arthropoda > Insecta > Hymenoptera > Halictidae > Halictus > Halictus rubicundus. Next base: position 207,994 of record NW_027488868.1, read on the forward strand.
CTCTTTCCTATCCTATCCTCAATCCTATCCTATCCTCTATCCTCGCCTATACTCAACTCTATCCTATCCTCAATCCTATCCTATACTCTATCGTATCCAATCCCCTATCCTATCCTCTATCGTATACTATCCCATATCCTATCCTCTATCCTATCCAATCCCCTATCCTATCCTCTATCATATCCTATCCGATCCTCTATCCTATCATATCCTCTATCATATCCTATCCTCTATCCAATCCTATCCTCTATCCTATCCTATCCTCTATCCTATCCAATCCTATATCCTATCCTCTATCCAATCCAATCCTCTATCCTATCCTATCCTGTATCCTATCCTATCCTCTATCCTATCCTATCCTCTATCCTATCCTATCCTCTATGCTATCCTACCCTCTATCCTATCCTATCCTCTATCGTCTCCTATCCCCTATCGTATCCAATCCCCTATCCAATCCTATATCCTATCCTATCCGCTATCCTGTCCTATCCTCTATCCTATCCTCTATCCTATCCTATCCTCTATCCTATCCACTATCGTATCCTATCCTCTATCCTATCCACTCCTATATCCTATCCTCTATCCAATCCAATCCTCTATCCTATCCTATCCTATCCTCTATCCTATCCTATCCTCTATCCTATCCTATCCTCTATCCTATCCTATCCTCTATCCTATCCTATCCTCTATACTATCCTATCCTCTATCGTCTCCTGTCCTCTCGCCTATACAATCCCCTATCCTATCCTCTATCGTCTCCTATCCTCTATCCTATACAATCCCCTATCCTATCCTCTATCTTCTCGTATTGTATATCCTATCCAATCCCCTATCCTATCCTCTATCCGATCCTATCCTCTATCGTATCCTATACTCTATCCCATCCAATCCCCTATCCTATCCTCTATGCAATCCTATCCACTATCCTATACTATCCTCTATCCTATTCTGTCCTCTATCCTATACTATCCTCTATCCTATCCTATCCTGCATCCCATCCAATCACCTATCTGATCCTCTATCCTATCCTATCCTCTATCCTATCCTATCCTCTATCCTATCCAATCACCTATCCGATCCTCTATCCTATCCTTTCCTCTATTCTATCCTATCCTCAATCCTATCCTATCCTCTATCCTATCCTATCCTCTATCCTATCCTATCCTCTATCCTATCCTATCCTCTATCCTATCCTATCCTCTAACCTATCCTATCCTCTATCGTCTCTTGTCCTCTATCCTATCCTCTAACCTATCCTATCCTCTATCGTCTCTTGTCCTCTATCCTATACAATCCCCTATCCTATCCTCTATCGTCTCCTATCCTCTATCCTATCCAACCCCCTATACTTTCCACTATCGGATCCTATCCTCTATCCTATCCAATCCCCTATCCTATCCTCTATCCAATCCAATCCTCTATCCTATCCTATCCTCTATCCTATCCTATCCTCTATCCTATCCTATCCTCTATACTATCATATCCTCTATCCTATCCTATCCTCTATCCTATCCTATCCTCTATCCTATCCTATCCTCTATCCTATCCTATCCTCTATCCTATCATATCCTCTATCCTATCCTACCCTCTATCCTATCCTATCCTCTATCCTATCCGATCCTCTATCCTATCCTATCCTCTATCCTATCCTATCCTCTATCCTATCCTATCCTGTATCCTATCCTATCCTCTATCGTCTCCTGTCCTCTAGCCTATACAATCCCCTATCCTACCCTATCCTATACTCTATCCTATCCTATCCTCTATCGTCTCCTGTCCTCTAGCATATACAATCCCCTATCCTATCCTCTATCGTCTCCTATCCTCTATCCTATACAATCCCCTATCCTATCCTTTATCGTCTCCTATTGTCTATCCTATGCAATCCCCTATCCTATCATCTATCCGATCCTATCCTCTATCCTATCCTATCCTCTATCCTATCCAATCCTCTATCCTATCCTATCCTCTATCCTATCCTATCCTCTATCCTATAATATCCTCTATCCTATCCTATCCTGTATCCTATCCTATCCTCTATCCTATCCTATCCTCTATCCTATCCTATCCTCTATGCTATCCTACCCTCTATCCTATCCTATCCTCTATCGTCTCCTATCCCCTATCGTATCCAATCCCCTATCCAATCCTATATCCTATCCTATCCGCTATCCTGTCCTATCCTCTATCCTATCCTATCCTGTATCCTATCCTATCCTCTATCCTATCCTCTATCCTATCCTATCCTCTATCCTATCCTATCCTCTATCCTATCCTATCCTCTATCCTATCCTATACTCTAACCTATCCAATCCTCTATCCTATCCTCTATCCAATCCTATCCTCTATCGTATCCTGTCCTCTGTAAGATCGTATTCTCTATAATATCGTATCCTCCATCCTACCCTATCCTCTTACCTATAATACCATCTATCCTATAATATCCTCTATCCTATGCTATCCTCTATCGTATCCTATCCTCTATCCTATCCTATCCTCTATCCTATCCTATCCTCTATCCTATCCTATCCTCTATCCTATCCTCTATCCTATCCTATTCTCTATCCTACCCTATCCTATCCTCTATCGTATCCCTTCCTGTATCCTATCCAATCCTATATTCTATACTCTATCCTATCCGATCCTCTATCCTAGCCTATCCTCTATCCTATCCTATCCTCTATCCTATCTTATCCTCAATCCTATTCTATCCTCTTTCCTATCCTATCCTCAATCCTATCCTATCCTCTATCCTCGCCTATACTCAACTCTATCCTATCCTCAATCCTATCCTATACTCTATCGTATCCAATCCCCTATCCTATCCTCTATCGTATACTATCCCATATCCTATCCTCTATCCTATCCAATCCCCTATCCTATCCTCTATCATATCCTATCCGATCCTCTATCCTATCATATCCTCTATCATATCCTATCCTCTATCCAATCCTATCCTCTATCCTATCCTATCCTCTATCCTATCCAATCCTATATCCTATCCTCTATCCAATCCAATCCTCTATCCTATCCTATCCTGTATCCTATCCTATCCTCTATCCTATCCTATCCTCTATCCTATCCTATCCTCTATGCTATCCTACCCTCTATCCTATCCTATCCTCTATCGTCTCCTATCCCCTATCGTATCCAATCCCCTATCCAATCCTATATCCTATCCTATCCGCTATCCTGTCCTATCCTCTATCCTATCCTCTATCCTATCCTATCCTCTATCCTATCCACTATCGTATCCTATCCTCTATCCTATCCACTCCTATATCCTATCCTCTATCCAATCCAATCCTCTATCCTATCCTATCCTATCCTCTATCCTATCCTATCCTCTATCCTATCCTATCCTCTATCCTATCCTATCCTCTATCCTATCCTATCCTCTATACTATCCTATCCTCTATCGTCTCCTGTCCTCTCGCCTATACAATCCCCTATCCTATCCTCTATCGTCTCCTATCCTCTATCCTATACAATCCCCTATCCTATCCTCTATCTTCTCGTATTGTATATCCTATCCAATCCCCTATCCTATCCTCTATCCGATCCTATCCTCTATCGTATCCTATACTCTATCCCATCCAATCCCCTATCCTATCCTCTATGCAATCCTATCCACTATCCTATACTATCCTCTATCCTATTCTGTCCTCTATCCTATACTATCCTCTATCCTATCCTATCCTGCATCCCATCCAATCACCTATCCGATCCTCTATCCTATCCTATCCTCTATCCTATCCTATCCTCTATCCTATCCAATCACCTATCCGATCCTCTATCCTATCCTTTCCTCTATTCTATCCTATCCTCAATCCTATCCTATCCTCTATCCTATCCTATCCTCTATCCTATCCTATCCTCTATCCTATCCTATCCTCTATCCTATCCTATCCTCTAACCTATCCTATCCTCTATCGTCTCTTGTCCTCTATCCTATCCTCTAACCTATCCTATCCTCTATCGTCTCTTGTCCTCTATCCTATACAATCCCCTATCCTATCCTCTATCGTCTCCTATCCTCTATCCCATCCAACCCCCTATACTTTCCACTATCGGATCCTATCCTCTATCCTATCCAATCCCCTATCCTATCCTCTATCCAATCCAATCCTCTATCCTATCCTATCCTCTATCCTATCCTATCCTCTATCCTATCCTATCCTCTATACTATCATATCCTCTATCCTATCCTATCCTCTATCCTATCCTATCCTCTATCCTATCCTATCCTCTATCCTATCCTATCCTCTATCCTATCATATCCTCTATCCTATCCTACCCTCTATCCTATCCTATCCTCTATCCTATCCGATCCTCTATCCTATCCTATCCTCTATCCTATCCTATCCTCTATCCTATCCTATCCTGTATCCTATCCTATCCTCTATCGTCTCCTGTCCTCTAGCCTATACAATCCCCTATCCTACCCTATCCTATACTCTATCCTATCCTATCCTCTATCGTCTCCTGTCCTCTAGCCTATACAATCCCCTATCCTATCCTCTATCGTCTCCTATCCTCTATCCTATACAATCCCCTATCCTATCCTTTATCGTCTCCTATTGTCTATCCTATGCAATCCCCTATCCTATCATCTATCCGATCCTATCCTCTATCCTATCCTATCCTCTATCCTATCCAATCCTCTATCCTATCCTATCCTCTATCCTATCCTATCCTCTATCCTATAATATCCTCTATCCTATCCTATCCTGTATCCTATCCTATCCTCTATCCTATCCTATCCTCTATCCTATCCTATCCTCTATGCTATCCTACCCTCTATCCTATCCTATCCTCTATCGTCTCCTATCCCCTATCGTATCCAATCCCCTATCCAATCCTATATCCTATCCTATCCGCTATCCTGTCCTATCCTCTATCCTATCCTCTATCCTATCCTATCCTCTATCCTATCCACTATCGTATCCTATCCTCTATCCTATCCACTCCTATATCCTATCCTCTATCCAATCCAATCCTCTATCCTATCCTATCCTATCCTCTATCCTATCCTATCCTCTATCCTATCCTATCCTCTATCCTATCCTATCCTGTATCCTATCCTATCCTCTATCGTCTCCTGTCCTCTAGCCTATACAATCCCCTATCCTACCCTATCCTATACTCTATCCTATCCTATCCTCTATCGTCTCCTGTCCTCTAGCCTATACAATCCCCTATCCTATCCTCTATCGTCTCCTATCCTCTATCCTATACAATCCCCTATCCTATCCTTTATCGTCTCCTATTGTCTATCCTATGCAATCCCCTATCCTATCATCTATCCGATCCTATCCTCTATCCTATCCTATCCTCTATCCTATCCAATCCTCTATCCTATCCTATCCTCTATCCTATCCTATCCTCTATCCTATAATATCCTCTATCCTATCCTATCCTGTATCCTATCCTATCCTCTATCCTATCTTATCCTCTATCCTATCCTATCCTCTATGCTATCCTACCCTCTATCCTATCCTATCCTCTATCGTCTCCTATCCCCTATCGTATCCAATCCCCTATCCAATCCTATATCCTATCCTATCCTCTATCCTATCCAATCACCTATCCGATCCTCTATCCTATCCTATCCTCTATCCTATCCACTATCGTATCCTATCCTCTATCCTATCCACTCCTATATCCTATCCTCTATCCAATCCAATCCTCTATCCTATCCTATCCTATCCTCTATCCTATCCTATCCTCTATCCTATCCTATCCTCTATCCTATCCTATCCTCTATACTATCCTATCCTCTATCGTCTCCTGTCCTCTCGCCTATACAATCCCCTATCCTATCCTCTATCGTCTCCTATCCTCTATCCTATACAATCCCCTATCCTATCCTCTATCTTCTCGTATTGTATATCCTATCCAATCCCCTATCCTATCCTCTATCCGATCCTATCCTCTATCGTATCCTATACTCTATCCCATCCAATCCCCTATCCTATCCTCTATGCAATCCTATCCACTATCCTATACTATCCTCTATCCTATTCTGTCCTCTATCCTATACTATCCTCTATCCTATCCTATCCTGCATCCCATCCAATCACCTATCCGATCCTCTATCCTATCCTATCCTCTATCCTATCCTATCCTCTATCCTATCCAATCACCTATCCGATCCTCTATCCTATCCTTTCCTCTATTCTATCCTATCCTCAATCCTATCCTATCCTCTATCCTATCCTATCCTCTATCCTATCCTATCCTCTATCCTATCCAATCCTCTATCCTATCCTATCCTCTATCCTATCCTATCCTCTATCCTATAATATCCTCTATCCTATCCTATCCTGTATCCTATCCTATCCTCTATCCTATCCTATCCTCTATCCTATCCTATCCTCTATGCTATCCTACCCTCTATCCTATCCTATCCTCTATCGTCTCCTATCCCCTATCGTATCCAATCCCCTATCCAATCCTATATCCTATCCTATCCGCTATCCTGTCCTATCCTCTATCCTATCCTCTATCCTATCCTATCCTCTATCCTATCCACTATCGTATCCTATCCTCTATCCTATCCACTCCTATATCCTATCCTCTATCCAATCCAATCCTCTATCCTATCCTATCCTATCCTCTATCCTATCCTATCCTCTATCCTATCCAATCCTCTATCCTATCCTATCCTCTATCCTATCCTATCCTCTATCCTATAATATCCTCTATCCTATCCTATCCTGTATCCTATCCTATCCTCTATCCTATCCTATCCTCTATCCTATCCTATCCTCTATGCTATCCTACCCTCTATCCTATCCTATCCTCTATCGTCTCCTATCCCCTATCGTATCCAATCCCCTATCCAATCCTATATCCTATCCTATCCGCTATCCTGTCCTATCCTCTATCCTATCCTCTATCCTATCCTATCCTCTATCCTATCCACTATCGTATCCTATCCTCTAACCTATCCTATCCTCTATCGTCTCTTGTCCTCTATCCTATCCTCTAACCTATCCTATCCTCTATCGTCTCTTGTCCTCTATCCTATACAATCCCCTATCCTATCCTCTATCGTCTCCTATCCTCTATCCTATCCAACCCCCTATACTTTCCACTATCGGATCCTATCCTCTATCCTATCCAATCCCCTATCCTATCCTCTATCCAATCCAATCCTCTATCCTATCCTATCCTCTATCCTATCCTATCCTCTATCCTATCCTATCCTCTATACTATCATATCCTCTATCCTATCCTATCCTCTATCCTATCCTATCCTCTATCCTATCCTATCCTCTATCCTATCCTATCCTCTATCCTATCATATCCTCTATCCTATCCTACCCTCTATCCTATCCTATCCTCTATCCTATCCGATCCTCTATCCTATCCTATCCTCTATCCTATCCTATCCTCTATCCTATCCTATCCTGTATCCTATCCTATCCTCTATCGTCTCCTGTCCTCTAGCCTATACAATCCCCTATCCTACCCTATCCTATACTCTATCCTATCCTATCCTCTATCGTCTCCTGTCCTCTAGCCTATACAATCCCCTATCCTATCCTCTATCGTCTCCTATCCTCTATCCTATACAATCCCCTATCCTATCCTCTATCGTCTCCTATCCTCTATCCTATACAATCCCCTATCCTATCCTTTATCGTCTCCTATTGTCTATCCTATGCAATCCCCTATCCTATCATCTATCCGATCCTATCCTCTATCCTATCCTATCCTCTATCCTATCCAATCCTCTATCCTATCCTATCCTCTATCCTATCCTATCCTCTATCCTATAATATCCTCTATCCTATCCTATCCTGTATCCTATCCTATCCTCTATCCTATCCTATCCTCTATCCTATCCTATCCTCTATGCTATCCTACCCTCTATCCTATCCTATCCTCTATCGTCTCCTATCCCCTATCGTATCCAATCCCCTATCCAATCCTATATCCTATCCTATCCGCTATCCTGTCCTATCCTCTATCCTATCCTCTATCCTATCCTATCCTCTATCCTATCCACTATCGTATCCTATCCTCTATCCTATCCACTCCTATATCCTATCCTCTATCCAATCCAATCCTCTATCCTATCCTATCCTATCCTCTATCCTATCCTATCCTCTATCCTATCCTATCCTCTATCCTATCCTATCCTCTATACTATCCTATCCTCTATCGTCTCCTGTCCTCTCGCCTATACAATCCCCTATCCTATCCTCTATCGTCTCCTATCCTCTATCCTATACAATCCCCTATCCTATCCTCTATCTTCTCGTATTGTATATCCTATCCAATCCCCTATCCTATCCTCTATCCGATCCTATCCTCTATCGTATCCTATACTCTATCCCATCCAATCCCCTATCCTATCCTCTATGCAATCCTATCCACTATCCTATACTATCCTCTATCCTATTCTGTCCTCTATCCTATACTATCCTCTATCCTATCCTATCCTGCATCCCATCCAATCACCTATCCGATCCTCTATCCTATCCTATCCTCTATCCTATCCTATCCTCTATCCTATCCAATCACCTATCCGATCCTCTATCCTATCCTTTCCTCTATTCTATCCTATCCTCAATCCTATCCTATCCTCTATCCTATCCTATCCTCTATCCTATCCTATCCTCTATCCTATCCTATCCTCTATCCTATCCTATCCTCTAACCTATCCTATCCTCTATCGTCTCTTGTCCTCTATCCTATCCTCTAACCTATCCTATCCTCTATCGTCTCTTGTCCTCTATCCTATACAATCCCCTATCCTATCCTCTATCGTCTCCTATCCTCTATCCTATCCAACCCCCTATACTTTCCACTATCGGATCCTATCCTCTATCCTATCCAATCCCCTATCCTATCCTCTATCCAATCCAATCCTCTATCCTATCCTATCCTATCCTCTATCCTATCCTATCCTCTATCCTATCCTATCCTCTATACTATCATATCCTCTATCCTATCCTATCCTCTATCCTATCCTATCCTCTATCCTATCCTATCCTCTAACCTATCCTATCATCTATCCTATCCTATCCTCTATCCTATCCTATCCTGTATCCTATCCTATCCTCTATCCTATCCTATCCTCTATCGTCTCCTGTCCTCTCGCCTATACAATCCCCTATCCTATTCTCTATCGTCTCCTATCCTCTATCCTATACAATCCCCTATCCTATCCTCTATCTTCTCCTATTGTCTATCCTATCCAATCCCCTATCCTACCCTCTATCCGATCCTATCCTCTATCGCATCCTATACTCTATCCTATCCTATCCTCTATCCTATCCAATCACCTATCCGATCCTCTATCCTATCATTTCCTCTATTCTATCCTATCCTCAATCCTATCCTATCCTCAATCCTATTCTGTCCTCTTTCCTATCCTATCCTCAATCCTATCCTATCCTCTATCCTCGCCTATACTCAACTCTATCCTATCCTCAATCCTATCCTATACTCTATCGTATCCAATCCCCTATCCTATCCTCAATCGTATTCTATCCCATATCCTATCCTCTATCCTATCCAATCCCCTATCCTATCCTCTATCATATCCAATCCGATCCTCTATCCTATCATATCCGCTATCAAATCCTATCCTCTATCCAATCCTATCCTCTATCCTATCCTATCCTCTATCCTATCCTATCCTCTATCGTCTCCTGTCCTCTAGCCTACACAATCCACTATCCTATCCTCTATCCTATCCTCTATCCTATCCTATCCTCTTTCCTATCCTATAATCTATCCTATCCACTATCGTATCCTATCCTCTATCCTATCCAATCCTATATCCTATCCTCTATCCAATCCAATCCTCTATCCTATCCTATCCTCTATCCTATCCTATCCTCTATCCTATCCTATCCTCTATCCTATCCTATCCTCTATAATATCCTATCCTCTATCGTATCCTATCCTCTATCCTATCCTATCCTCTATCCTATCCTATCCGCTATCCTATCATATCCTCTATCCTATCCTACCCTCTATCCTATCCTATCCTCTATCCTATCCTATCCTCTATCCTATCCAATCACCTATCCGATCCTCTATCCAATCATTTCCTCTATTCTATCCTATCCTCAATCCTATCCTATCCTCTATCCTATCCTATCCTCTATCCTATCCTATCCTCTATCCTATCCTATCCTCTATCCTATCCTATCCTCTAACCTATCCTATCCTCTATCGTCTCTTGTCCTCTATCCTATACAATCCCCTATCCTATCCTCTATCGTCTCTTGTCCTCTATCCTATACAATCCCCTATCCTATCCTCTATCGTCTCCTATCCTCTATCCTATCCAATCCCCTATCCTATCCTCTATCGTCTCCTATCCTCTATCCTATCCAACCCCCTATACTTTCCTCTATCGGATCCTATCCTCTATCGTATCCTATACTCTATCCTATCCAATCCCCTACCCTATCCTCTATCCTATCCTCTATCCTATTCTATCCTCTATCCTATCCTATCCTCTATCCTATCCTATCCTCTATCCTATCCTATCCTCTATCCTATCCTCTATCCTATCCTATCCTCTATCCTATACTATCCTCTATCCTATCCTATCCTCTAACCTATCCTGCCCTCTATCGTCTCCTATCCTCTATCCTATCCAATCCCCTGTCCTATCGTCTATCGTCTCCTATCCTCTATCCTATCCAATCCCCTATACTTTCCTCTACCGGATCCTATCCTCTATCGTATCCTATACTCTATCCTATCCAATCCCCTATCCTATCCTCTATCCTATCCTATCCTCCATCCTATCCTAACCTCTATCCTATCATATCCTCTATCCTATCCTATCCTCTATCCTATCCTATCCTCTATCCTATCCTATCATCTATCCTATCCTATCCTCTATCCTATCCTCTATCCAATCCTATCCTCTATCGTATCCTGTCCTCTGTAAGATCGTATTCTCTATAATATCGTATCCTCCATCCTACCCTATCCTCTTACCTATAATATCATCTATCCTATAATATCCTCTATCCTATGCTATCCTCTATCGTATCCTATCCTCAATCCTATCCTATCCTCTATCCTATCATATCCTCTATCGTATCCTATCCTCTATCCTATCCTCTATCCTATCCTATCCTCTATCCTATCCAATCACCTATCCGATCCTCTATCCTATCATTTCCTCTATTCTATCCTATCCTCAATCCTATCCTATCCTCTATCCTATCCTATCCTCTATCCTATCCTATCCTCTATCCTATCCTATCCTCTATCCTATCCTATCCTCTATCCTATCCTATCCTCTATAATATCCTATCCTCTATCGTATCCTATCCTCTATCCTATCCTATCCTCTATCCTATCCTATCCGCTATCCTATCATATCCTCTATCCTATCCTACCCTCTATCCTATCCTACCCTCTATCCTATCCTATCCTCTATCCTATCCTATCCTCTATCCTATCCAATCACCTATCCGATCCTCTATCCTATCATTTCCTCTATTCTATCCTATCCTCAATCCTATCCTATCCTCTATCCTATCCTATCCTCTATCCTATCCTATCCTCTATCCTATCCTATCCTCTATCCTATCCTATCCTCTAACCTATCCTATCCTCTATCGTCTCTTGTCCTCTATCCTATACAATCCCCTATCCTATCCTCTATCGTCTCTTGTCCTCTATCCTATACAATCCCCTATCCTATCCTCTATCGTCTCCTATCCTCTATCCTATCCAATCCCCTATCCTATCCTCTATCGTCTCCTATCCTCTATCCTATCCAACCCCCTATACTTTCCTCTATCGGATCCTATCCTCTATCGTATCCTATACTCTATCCTATCCAATCCCCTACCCTATCCTCTATCCTATCCTCTATCCTATTCTATCCTCTATCCTATCCTATCCTCTATCCTATCCTATCCTCTATCCTATCCTATCCTCTATCCTATCCTCTATCCTATCCTCTATCCTATCCTATCCTCTATCCTATACTATCCTCTATCCTATCCTATCCTCTAACCTATCCTGCCCTCTATCGTCTCCTATCCTCTATCCTATCCAATCCCCTATCCTATCGTCTATCGTCTCCTATCCTCTATCCTATCCAATCCCCTATACTTTCCTCTATCGGATCCTATCCTCTATCGTATCCTATACTCTATCCTATCCAATCCCCTATCCTATCCTCTATCCTATCCTATCCTCCATCCTATCCTAACCTCTATCCTATCATATCCTCTATCCTATCCTATCCTCTATCCTATCCTATCCTCTATCCTATCCTATCATCTATCCTATCCTATCCTCTATCCTATCCTCTATCCAATCCTATCCTCTATCGTATCCTGTCCTCTGTAAGATCGTATTCTCTATAATATCGTATCCTCCATCCTACCCTATCCTCTTACCTATAATATCATCTATCCTATAATATCCTCTATCCTATGCTATCCTCTATCCTATCCAATCCCCTACCCTATCCTCTATCCTATCCTCTATCCTATTCTATCCTCTATCCTATCCTATCCTCTATCCTATCCTATCCTCTATCCTATCCTATCCTCTATCCTATCCTCTATCCTATCCTCTATCCTATCCTATCCTCTATCCTATACTATCCTCTATCCTATCCTATCCTCTAACCTATCCTGCCCTCTATCGTCTCCTATCCTCTATCCTATCCAATCCCCTATCCTATCGTCTATCGTCTCCTATCCTCTATCCTATCCAATCCCCTATACTTTCCTCTATCGGATCCTATCCTCTATCGTATCCTATACTCTATCCTATCCAATCCCCTATCCTATCCTCTATCCTATCCTATCCTCCATCCTATCCTAACCTCTATCCTATCATATCCTCTATCCTATCCTATCCTCTATCCTATCCTATCCTCTATCCTATCCTATCATCTATCCTATCCTATCCTCTATCCTATCCTCTATCCAATCCTATCCTCTATCGTATCCTGTCCTCTGTAACATCGTATTCTCTATAATATCGTATCCTCCATCCTACCCTATCCTCTTACCTATAATATCATCTATCCTATAATATCCTCTATCCTATGCTATCCTCTATCGTATCCTATCTTCAATCCTATCCTATCCTCTATCCTATCCTATCCTCTATCCTATCCTATCCTCTATCCTATCCTCTATCCTATCCTATCCTCTATCCTATCCAATCACCTATCCGATCCTCTATCCTATCATTTCCTCTATTCTATCCTATCCTCAATCCTATCCTATCCTCTATCCTATCCTATCCTCTATCCTATCCTATCCTCTATCCTATCCTATCCTCTATCCTATCCTATCCTCTAACCTATCCTATCCTCTATCGTCTCCTGTCCTCTAGCCTACACAATCCACTATCCTATCCTCTATCCTATCCTCTATCCTATCCTCTATCCTATCCTCTATCCTATCCTATCCTCTTTCCTATCCTATAATCTATCCTATCCACTATCGTATCCTATCCTCTATCCTATCCAATCCTATATCCTATCCTCTATCCAATCCAATCCTCTATCCTATCCTATCCTCTATCCTATCCTATCCTCTATCCTATCCTATCCTCTATCCTATCCTATCCTCTATAATATACTATCCTCTATCGTATCCTATCCTCTATCCTATCCTATCCTCTATCCTATCCTATCCTCTATCCTATCATATCCTCTATCCTATCCTACCCTCTATCCTATCCTATCCTCTATCCTATCCTATCCTCTATCCTATCCAATCACCTATCCGATCCTCTATCCTATCATTTCCTCTATTCTATCCTATCCTCAATCCTATCCTATCCTCTATCCTATCCTATCCTCTATCCTATCCTATCCTCTATCCTATCCTATCCTCTAACCTATCCTATCCTCTATCGTCTCTTGTCCTCTATCCTATACAATCCCCTATCCTATCCCCTATCGTCTCCTATCCTCTATCCTATCCAATCCCCTATCCTATCCTCTATCGTCTCCTATCCTCTATCCTATCCAACCCCCTATACTTTCCTCTATCGGATCCTATCCTCTATCGTATCCTATACTCTATCCTATCCAATCCCCTACCCTATCCTCTATCCTATCCTCTATCCTATTCTATCCTCTATCCTATCCTATCCTCTATCCTATCCTATCCTCTATCCTATCCTATCCTCTATCCTATCCTCTATCCTATCCTATCCTCTATCCTATACTATCCTCTATCCTATCCTATCCTCTAACCTATCCTGCCCTCTATCGTCTCCTATCCTCTATCCTATCCTATCCTCTATAATATCCTATCCTCTATCGTATTCTATCCTCTATCCTATCCTATCCTCTATCCTATCCGATCCTCTATCCTATCCTATCCTCTATCCTATCCTATCCTCTATCCTATCCTATCCTCTATCCTATCCTATCCTCTATCCTATCCTATCCTCTATAATATCCTATCCTCTATCGTATTCTATCCTCTATCCTATCCTATCCTCTATCCTATCCGATCCTCTATCCTATCATATCCTCTATCCTATCCTATCCTCTATCCTATCCTATCCTCTATCCTATCCTATCCTATCCTCTATCCTATCCTATCCTCTATCCTATCCTATCCTCTATCCTATCCTATCCTATATCCTATCCTATCCTCTATCCTATCCTATCCTCTATCCTATCCGATCCTCTATCCTATCATTTCCTCTATTCTATCCTATCCTCAATCCTATCCTATCCTCTATCCTATCCTATCCTCTATCCTATCCTATCCTCTATCCTATCCTATCCTCTATCCTATCCTATCCTCTAACCTATCCTATCCTCTATCGTCTCCTGTCCTCTAGCCTACACAATCCACTATCCTATCCTCTATCCTATCCTCTATCCTATCCTCTATCCTATCCTCTATCCTATCCTATCCTCTTTCCTATCCTATAATCTATCCTATCCACTATCGTATCCTATCCTCTATCCTATCCAATCCTATATCCTATCCTCTATCCAATCCAATCCTCTATCCTATCCTATCCTCTATCCTATCCTATCCTCTATCCTATCCTATCCTCTATCCTATCCTATCCTCTATAATGTACTATCCTCTATCGTATCCTATCCTCTATCCTATCCTATCCTCTATCCTATCCTATCCTCTATCCTATCATATCCTCTATCCTATCCTACCCTCTATCCTATCCTATCCTCTATCCTATCCTATCCTCTATCCTATCCAATCACCTATCCGATCTTCTATCCTATCATTTCCTCTATTCTATCCTATCCTCAATCCTATCCTATCCTCTATCCTATCCTATCCTCTATCCTATCCTATCCTCTATCCTATCCTATCCTCTAACCTATCCTATCCTCTATCGTCTCTTGTCCTCTATCCTATACAATCCCCTATCCTATCCCCTATCGTCTCCTATCCTCTATCCTATCCAATCCCCTATCCTATCCTCTATCGTCTCCTATCCTCTATCCTATCCAACCCCCTATACTTTCCTCTATCGGATCCTATCCTCTATCGTATCCTATACTCTATCCTATCCAATCCCCTACCCTATCCTCTATCCTATCCTCTATCCTATTCTATCCTCTATCCTATCCTATCCTCTATCCTATCCTATCCTCTATCCTATCCTATCATCTATCCTATCCTCTATCCTATCCTATCCTCTATCCTATACTATCCTCTATCCTATCCTATCCTCTAACCTATCCTGCCCTCTATCGTCTCCTATCCTCTATCCTATCCTATCCTCTATAATATCCTATCCTCTATCGTATTCTATCCTCTATCCTATCCTATCCTCTATCCTATCCAATCCTATATCCTATCCTCTATCCAATCCAATCCTCTATCCTATCCTATCCTCTATCCTATCCTATCCTCTATCCTATCCTATCCTCTATCCTATCCTATCCTCTATAATATACTATCCTCTATCGTATCCTATCCTCTATCCTATCCTATCCTCTATCCTATCCTATCCTCTATCCTATCATATCCTCTATCCTATCCTACCCTCTATCCTATCCTATCCTCTATCCTATCCTATCCTCTATCCTATCCAATCACCTATCCGATCCTCTATCCTATCATTTCCTCTATTCTATCCTATCCTCAATCCTATCCTATCCTCTATCCTATCCTATCCTCTATCCTATCCTATCCTCTATCCTATCCTATCCTCTAACCTATCCTATCCTCTATCGTCTCTTGTCCTCTATCCTATACAATCCCCTATCCTATCCCCTATCGTCTCCTATCCTCTATCCTATCCAATCCCCTATCCTATCCTCTATCGTCTCCTATCCTCTATCCTATCCAACCCCCTATACTTTCCTCTATCGGATCCTATCCTCTATCGTATCCTATACTCTATCCTATCCAATCCCCTACCCTATCCTCTATCCTATCCTCTATCCTATTCTATCCTCTATCCTATCCTATCCTCTATCCTATCCTATCCTCTATCCTATCCTATCCTCTATCCTATCCTCTATCCTATCCTATCCTCTATCCTATACTATCCTCTATCCTATCCTATCCTCTAACCTATCCTGCCCTCTATCGTCTCCTATCCTCTATCCTATCCTATCCTCTATAATATCCTATCCTCTATCGTATTCTATCCTCTATCCTATCCTATCCTCTATCCTATCCGATCCTCTATCCTATCCTATCCTCTATCCTATCCTATCCTCTATCCTATCCTATCCTCTATCCTATCCTATCCTCTATCCTATCCTATCCTCTATAATATCCTATCCTCTATCGTATTCTATCCTCTATCCTATCCTATCCTCTATCCTATCCGATCCTCTATCCTATCATATCCTCTATCCTATCCTATCCTCTATCCTATCCTATCCTCTATCCTATCCTATCCTATCCTCTATCCTATCCTATCCTCTATCCTATCCTATCCTCTATCCTATCCTATCCTATATCCTATCCTATCCTCTATCCTATCCTATCCTCTATCCTATCCGATCCTCTATCCTATCATTTCCTCTATTCTATCCTATCCTCAATCCTATCCTATCCTCTATCCTATCCTATCCTCTATCCTATCCTATCCTCTATCCTATCCTATCCTCTATCCTATCCTATCCTCTAACCTATCCTATCCTCTATCGTCTCCTGTCCTCTAGCCTACACAATCCACTATCCTATCCTCTATCCTATCCTCTATCCTATCCTCTATCCTATCCTCTATCCTATCCTATCCTCTTTCCTATCCTATAATCTATCCTATCCACTATCGTATCCTATCCTCTATCCTATCCAATCCTATATCCTATCCTCTATCCAATCCAATCCTCTATCCTATCCTATCCTCTATCCTATCCTATCCTCTATCCTATCGTATCCTCTATCCTATCCTATCCTCTATAATGTACTATCCTCTATCGTATCCTATCCTCTATCCTATCCTATCCTCTATCCTATCCTATCCTCTATCCTATCATATCCTCTATCCTATCCTACCCTCTATCCTATCCTATCCTCTATCCTATCCTATCCTCTATCCTATCCAATCACCTATCCGATCCTCTATCCTATCATTTCCTCTATTCTATCCTATCCTCAATCCTATCCTATCCTCTATCCTATCCTATCCTCTATCCTATCCTATCCTCTATCCTATCCTATCCTCTAACCTATCCTATCCTC
Source organism: Halictus rubicundus (assembly GCF_050948215.1). NCBI lineage: Eukaryota > Metazoa > Arthropoda > Insecta > Hymenoptera > Halictidae > Halictus > Halictus rubicundus. Next base: position 225,651 of record NW_027488868.1, read on the forward strand.
TATCGTCTCTTGTCCTCTATCCTATACAATCCCCTATCCTATCCCCTATCGTCTCCTATCCTCTATCCTATCCAATCCCCTATCCTATCCTCTATCGTCTCCTATCCTCTATCCTATCCAACCCCCTATACTTTCCTCTATCGGATCCTATCCTCTATCGTATCCTATACTCTATCCTATCCAATCCCCTACCCTATCCTCTATCCTATCCTCTATCCTATTCTATCCTCTATCCTATCCTATCCTCTATCCTATCCTATCCTCTATCCTATCCTATCATCTATCCTATCCTCTATCCTATCCTATCCTCTATCCTATACTATCCTCTATCCTATCCTATCCTCTAACCTATCCTGCCCTCTATCGTCTCCTATCCTCTATCCTATCCTATCCTCTATAATATCCTATCCTCTATCGTATTCTATCCTCTATCCTATCCTATCCTCTATCCTATCCGATCCTCTATCCTATCATATCCTCTATCCTATCCTATCCTCTATCCTATCCTATCCTCTATCCTATCCTATCCTCTATCCTATCCTATCCTCTATAATATCCTATCCTCTATCGTATTCTATCCTCTATCCTATCCTATCGTCTATCCTATCCGATCCTCTATCCTATCATATCCTCTATCCTATCCTATCCTCTATCCTATCCTATCCTCTATCCTATCCTATCCTCTATCCTATCCTATCCTCTATCCCATCCTATCCTCTATCCTATCCTATCCTCTATCCTATCCTATCCTCTATCCTATCCTATCCTCTATCCTATCCTATCCTCTATCCTATCCTATCCTCTATAATATCCTATCCTCTATAATATCCTATCCTCTATCGTATTCTACCCTCTATCCTATCCTATCCTCTATCCTATCCGATCCTCTATCCTATCATATCCTCTATCCTATCCTATCCTCTATCCTATCCTATCCTCTATCCTATCCTATCCTCTATCCTATCCTATCCTCTATCCTATCCTATCCTCTATCCTATCCTATCCTCTATAATATCCTATCCTCTATCGTATTCTATCCTCTATCCTATCCTATCCTATCCTCTATCCTATCCTATCCTCTATCCTATCCTATCCTCTATCCTATCCTATCCTCTATCCTATCCTATCCTCTATCCTATCCTATCCTCTATCCTATCCTATTCTCTATCCTATCCTATCCTCTATAATATCCTATCCTCTATCGTATTCTATCCTCTATCCTATCCTATCCTCTATCCTATCCGATCCTCTATCCTATCATATCCTGTATCCTATCCTATCCTCTATCCTATCCTATCCTCTATCCTATCCTATCCTCTATCCTATCCTATCCTCTATCCTATCCTATCCTCTATCCTATCATATCCTCTATCCTATCCTATCCTCTATAATATCCTATCCTCTATCGTATTCTATCCTCTATCCTATCCTATCCTCTATCCTATCCGATCCTCTATCCTATCATATCCTCTATCCTATCCTATCCTCTATCCTATCCTATCCTCTATCCTATCCTATCCTCTATCCTATCCTATCCTATCCTCTATCCTATCCTATCCTCTATCCTATCCTATCCTCTATCCTATCCTATCCTATCCTCTATCCTATCCTATCCTCTATCCTATCCTATCCTCTATCCTATCCTATCCTATATCCTATCCTATCCTCTATCCTATCCTATCCTCTATCCTATCCGATCCTCTATCCTATCATATCCTCTATCCTATCCTATCCTCTATCCTATCCTATCCTCTATCCTATCCTATCCTCTATCCTATCCTATCCTCTATCCTATCCTATCCTCTATCCTATCCTATCCTCTATCCTATCCTATCCTCTATCCTATCCTATCCTCTATCCTATCCTATCCTCTATCCTATCCTATCCTCTATCCTATCCTATCCTCTATCCTATCCTATCCTCTATCCTATCCTATCCTCTATAATATCCTATCCTCTATCGTATTCTATCCTCTATCCTATCCTATCCTCTATCCTATCCGATCCTCTATCCTATCATATCCTCTATCCTATCCTATCCTCTATCCTATCCTATCCTCTATCCTATCCTATCCTCTATCCTATCCTATCCTCCATCCTATCCTATCCTCTATCCTATCCTATCCTCTATCCTATCCTATCCTCTATCCTATCCTATCCTCTATCCTATCCTATCCTCTATCCTATCCTATCCTCTATCCTATCCTATCCTCTATCCTATACTATCCTCTATCCTATCCTATCCGCTATCCTATCCTATCCTCTATCCTATCCTTTCCTCTATCCTATACTATCCTCAATCCTATCCTATCCTCTATCCTACCCTATCCTCTATCCTATTCTATACTCTATCCAACCTAACCTCTATCCTATCCTATCCTCTATCCTATCGTATCCTCTATCCTATCCTATCCTCTATCCTCTATCCTATCCTATCCTCTATCCTATCCTATCCTCTATCCTATCCTATCCTCTATCCTATCCTCTATCCTATCCTATCCTCTATCCTATCCTATCCTCTTTCCTATCCTATCATCTATCCTATTCTATCCTCTATCCTATCCTATCCTCTATACTATCCTATCCTCTATCCTATCCTATCATCTATCCTATCCACTATCGTATCCTATCCTCTAACCTATCCAATCCTATATCCTATCCTCTATCCTATCCTATCCTCTATCCTATCCTTTCCTCTATCCTATCCAATCCCCTATCCTATCCTCTATCCGATCCTATCCTCTATCCTATCCTATCCTCTATAATATCGTATCCTCTATCCTATCCTATCCTATACTCTATCCTATCCAATCCCCTATCCTCTCCTCCATCCTATCCCATCCTCTATCGTATCCTATCCTCTATCCTATCCAATCCCGTATGCTATCCAATCCCCTATCCTATCCTCTATCCTATCCTATTCTTTATCCTATGCTCTATCCTATCCAATACCCTATCGTTTCCTCTATCCTATCCTATCCTCTATAATATCGTATCCTCTATCCTATCCTATACTCTATCCTATCCTATCCTATCCTCTATCCTATCCTATCCTCTATCCTATCCTATCCTCTATCCTATCCTATCCTCTATCGTATCCTATCCTCTATCCTATCGTATTCTCTATCCAATCCTGAATCCTATCCTATCCTCAATCCTATCCTATCCTCTATCCTATCCAATCCCCTATCCTATCCTCTATTGTATCCTATCCCATATCCTATCCTCTATCCTAATCTATCCTCTATCCTATCCAATCCCCTATCCTATCCTCTATCGTATCCTATCCTATATCCTATCCAATCCCCTATACTATCCTCTATCCTATCCAATCCCCTATCCTATCCTCTATCGTATTCTATCCCATATCCTATCCTCTATCCTATCCAATCCCCTATCCTATCCTCTATCGTCTCCTATCCTCTATCCGATCCTCTATCCTATCCTATCCTCTATCCTATCCTATCCTCAATCCTATCCTATCCTCAATCCTATCCTATCCTCTATCCTATCCTATCCTCTATCCTATCCTATCCTCTATCCTATCCTATCCTCTATCCTAACCTCTATCCTATCCTATCCTCTACCCTATCATATCCTATTCTCAATCCTATCCTATACTCTATCCTATCCTATCCTCTATCCTATTCTATACTCTATCATATCCTATCCGCTATCCTATCCTATCCTCTATCCTATTCTATCCTCTATCCTATAATATCATCCATCCTATCCTATTCTCTATCCTACCCTATCCTATCCTCTATCGTATCCCTTCCTGTATCCTATCCAATCCTATATTCTATACTCTATCCTATCCTATCCTCTATCCTATCCTATCCTCTATCCTATCCTAACCTCTATCCTATCCTATCCTCTATCCTATCTTATCCTCAATCCTATTCTATCCTCTATCCTATCCTATCCTCTATCCTATCCTATCCTCTATCCTATTATATCCTCTTTACTATCCTATCCTCTTTCCTATCCTATCCTCAATCCTATCCTATCCTCTATCCTCTCCTATACTCAACTCTATCCTATCCTCAATCCTATCCTATACTCTATCGTATCTAATCCCCTATCCTATCCCCTATCGTATTCTATCCCATATCCTATCCTCTATCCTATCCAGTCCCCTATCCTATCCTCTATCATATTCTATCCGATCCTCTATCGTATCCTATCCTCTGTAATATCGTATCCTCTATCATATCCTATCCTCTTTCCTATAATATCATCTATCCTATCCTATCCTCTATCCTATCCTATCCTCTATCCTATCCTATCCTCTATCCTATCCTATCCTCTATCCTATCCTCAATCCTATCCTATCCTCAATCCTATCCAATCCTCAATCCTATCCTATCCTCTATCCTGTCCAATCCCCTATCGTATCCTCTAACCTATCCTATCCTCAATCCTATCCTATCCGTTATCCTATCCTATCCTCTACCCTATCCTAGCCTCTATCATATCCAATCCTCTGTCCAATCCTATCCTCTATCCTATCTAATCCTCTATCCTATCCTATCCTCTATCCCATCCCATCATCTATCCTATCCTATCGTCTATCCTATCCGATCCTCTATCCTATCCTCAATCCTATCCTATCCTCTATACTATCTCTAACTTAACCTATCGTATATCCTATCCTATCCTCTATCCCATCCTATCATCTATCCTATCCTATCCTCTATCCTATCCAATCCCCTATCCTATCCTCTATCGTCTCCTATCCTCTATCCTATCCAATCACCTATCCGATCCTCTATCCTATCCTATACTATATCCTATCCTATCCTCTATCCTATCCTCTATCCTATCCTCTATACTATCCTGTCCTCAAACCTATCATATCCTCATACCTATCCTATCCGCTATCCTATCCTATCCTGTATCCTATAATATCCTCTATTCTATCCAATCGTCTATCCTATCCTCTATCCTATCCTATCCTCTATCCTATCCTATCCTCTATAAGATCCTATTCTCTATCGTATCCTATCCTATCCTATCATCTATCCTATCCAATCCCCTATCCTATCCTCTATCATATCCTATCCGATCCTCTATCCTATCCTATCCTCTATAATATCGTATCCTCTATCCTATAATATCATCTATCCTATCCTATTCTCTATCCTATCCTATCCTCTATCATATCCTATCCTCTATCCTATCCTATCCTCTCTCCTATCTTATCCTCAATCCTATTCTATCCTCTATCCTATCCTATCCTCTATATTATCCTATCCTCTATAATATCGTATCCTCTATCATATCCTATCCTCTTTCCTATAATATTATCTATCCTATCCTATTCTATATCCTATCCTATCCTCTATCCTATCCTATCGTCTATCGTATCCTATCCGCTATCCTATCAAACCCCCTGTCCTATCCTCTATCCTGTCCTATCCTCTATCCTACCCTATCCCCAATCCTATCCTATCCTCTACCCTATCCTATCCTCTATCCTATCCTATCCTCTATCCTATCCTATCCTCTATCCTATCCTATTCTCTATCCTACCCTATCCTATCCTCTATCGTATCCCTTCCTGTATCCTATCCAATCCTATATTCTATACTCTATCCTATCCGATCCTCTATCCTAGCCTATCCTCTATCCTATCCTATCCTCTATCCTATCTTATCCTCAATCCTATTCTATCCTCTTTCCTACCCTATCCTCAATCCTATCCTATCCTCTATCCTCGCCTATACTCAACTCTATCCTATCCTCAATCCTATCCTATACTCTATCGTATCCAATCCCCTATCCTATCCTCTATCGTATTCTATCCCATATCCTATCCTCTATCCTATCCAGTCCCCTATCCTATCCTCTATCATATTCTATCCGATCCTCTATCCTATCCTATCCTCTATAATATCGTATCCTCTATCATATCCTATCCTCTTTCCTATAATATCATCTATCCTATCCTATCCTCTATCCTATCCTATCCTCTATCCTATCCTCAATCCTATCCTCAATCCTATCCTATCCTCAATCCTATCCAATCCTCAATCCTATCCTATCCTCTATCCTGTCCAATCCCCTATCGTATCCTCTAACCTATCCTATCCTCAATCCTATCCTATCCGTTATCCTATCCTATCCTCTACCCTATCCTAGCCTCTATCATATCCAATCCTCTGTCCAATCCTCTATCCTATCCTATCCTCGAACATATCCTATATTCTATCCTATCCTCTATCCTATCCTATCCTCTATCCTATCCTATCCTCTATCGTATCCTATCCTCTATCCTATCTAATCCTCTATCCTATCCTATCCTCTATCCCATCCTATCATCTATCCTATCCTATCGTCTATCCTATCCGATCCTCTATCCTATCCTCAATCCTATCCTATCCTCTATACTATCTCTAACTTAACCTATCGTATATCCTATCCTATCCTCTATCCCATCCTATCATCTATCCTATCCTATCCTCTATCCTATCCAATCCCCTATCCTATCCTCTATCGTCTCCTATTCTCTATCCTATCCAATCACCTATCCGATCCTCTATCCTATCCTATATTATATCCTATCCTATCCTCTATCCTATCCTCTATCCTATCCTCTATCCTCTATCCTATCCTATCCTCTATCCTATCCTATCCTCTATCCTATCCTTTCTTCGATCCTATCCTATCCTCTTTCCTATAATATCATCTATCCTATCCTATTCTGTATCCTATGCTATCCTATCCTCCATAGTATCCTATCCTCTATCCTATCCTATCCTCAATCCTATCCTATACTCTATCGTATCCAATCCCCTATCCTATCCTCTATCGTATTCTATCCCATATCCTATCCTCTATCCTATCCAGTCCCCTATCCTATCCTCTATCATATCCTATCCGATCCTCTATCCTATCCTATCCTCTATAATATCGTATCCTCTATCATATCCTATCCTCTTTCCTATAATATCATCTATCCCATCCTATCCTCTATCCTATCCTATCCTCTATCCTATCCTCAATCCTATCCTATCCTCAATCCTATCCAATCCTCAATCCTATCCTATCCTCTATCCTGTCCAATCCCCTATCGTATCCTCTAACCTATCCTATCCTCAATCCTATCCTATCCTTTATCCTATCCTATCCTCTATCCTATCCTATCCTCTATCATATCCAATCCTCTGTCCAATCCTCTATCCTATCCTATCCTCGAACATATCCTATATTCTATCCTATCCTCTATCCTATCCTATCCTCTATCCTATCCTATCCTCTATCGTATCCTATCCTCTATCCTATCTAATCCTCTATCCTATCCTATCCTCTATCCCATCCTATCATCTATCCTATCCTATCGTCTATCCTATCCGATCCTCTATCCTATCCTCTATCCTATCCTATCCTCTATCCTATCCTATCCTCTATCCTATCCGATCATCTATCCTGTACTATTCTCTATCGAATCCTATCCTCAATCCTATCCTTTCCTCTATCCTATCCTATCCTCTATCCTATCCTATCCTCTATCCTATCCTATCCTGTATCCTATCCTATCCTCTATCCTATCCTCTATCCTATCCTATCCTCTATCCTATCCTATCCTCTATCCTATCCTATCCTCTATCCTATCCTATCCTCTATCCTATCCTATACTCTAACCTATCCAATCCTCTATCCTATCCTCTATCCAATCCTATCCTCTATCGTATCCTGTCCTCTGTAAGATCGTATTCTCTATAATATCGTATCCTCCATCCTACCCTATCCTCTTACCTATAATATCATCTATCCTATAATATCCTCTATCCTATGCTATCCTCTATCGTATCCTATCCTCAATCCTATCCTATCCTCTATCCTATCCTATCCTCTATCCTATCCTATCCTCTATCCTATCCTCTATCCTATCCTCTATCCTATCCTCTATCCTATCCTATCATCTATCATGTCCTATCCTCTATCTAATCCTATCCTCAATCCTATCCTTTCCTCTATCCTATCCTATCCTCTATCCTATCCTATCCTCTATCCTATCCTATCCTCTATCCTATCCTATCCTCTATCCTATCCTATTCTCTATCCTACCCTATCCTATCCTCTATCGTATCCCTTCCTGTATCCTATCCAATCCTATATTCTATACTCTATCCTATCCGATCCTCTATCCTAGCCTATCCTCTATCCTATCCTATCCTCTATCCTATCTTATCCTCAATCCTATTCTATCCTCTTTCCTATCCTATCCTCAATCCTATCCTATCCTCTATCCTCGCCTATACTCAACTCTATCCTATCCTCAATCCTATCCTATACTCTATCGTATCCAATCCCCTATCCTATCCTCTATCGTATACTATCCCATATCCAATCCTCTATCCTATCCAATCCCCTATCCTATCCTCTATCATATCCTATCCGATCCTCTATCCTATCATATCCTCTATCATATCCTATCCTCTATCCAATCCTATCCTCTATCCTATCCTATCCTCTATCCTATCCAATCCTATATCCTATCCTCTATCCAATCCAATCCTCTATCCTATCCTATCCTCTATCCTATCCTATCCTCTATCCTATCCTATCCTCTATCCTATCCTATCCTCTATAATATCCTATCCTCTATCGTATCCTATCCTCTATCCTATCCTATCCTCTATCCTATCCTATCCGCTATCCTATCATATCCTCTATCCTATCCTACCCTCTATCCTATCCTATCCTCTATCCTATCCTATCCTCTATCCTATCCAATCACCTATCCGATCCTCTATCCTATCCTTTCCTCTATTCTATCCTATCCTCAATCCTATCCTATCCTCTATCCTATCCTATCCTCTATCCTATCCTATCCTCTATCCTATCCTATCCTCTATCCTATCCTATCCTCTAACCTATCCTATCCTCTATCGTCTCTTGTCCTCTATCCTATACAATCCCCTATCCTATCCTCTATCGTCTCTTGTCCTCTATCCTATACAATCCCCTATCCTATCCTCTATCGTCTCCTATCCTCTATCCTATCCAATCCCCTATCCTATCCTCTATCGTCTCCTATCCTCTATCCTATCCAACCCCCTATACTTTCCTCTATCGGATCCTATCCTCTATCGTATCCTATACTCTATCCTATCCAATCCCCTACCCTATCCTCTATCCTATCCTCTATCCTATTCTATCCTCTATCCTATCCTATCCTCTATCCTATCCTATCCTCTATCCTATCCTATCCTCTATCCTATCCTCTATCCTATCCTATCCTCTATCCTATACTATCCTCTATCCTATCCTATCCTCTAACCTATCCTGCCCTCTATCGTCTCCTATCCTCTATCCTATCCAATCCCCTATCCTATCGTCTATCGTCTCCTATCCTCTATCCTATCCAATCCCCTATACTTTCCTCTATCGGATCCTATCCTCTATCGTATCCTATACTCTATCCTATCCAATCCCCTATCCTATCCTCTATCCTATCCTATCCTCCATCCTATCCTAACCTCTATCCTATCATATCCTCTATCCTATCCTATCCTCTATCCTATCCTATCCTCTATCCTATCCTATCCTCTAACCTATCCTATCCTCTATCGTATCCTGTCCTCTGTAAGATCGTATTCTCTATAATATCGTATCCTCCATCCTACCCTATCCTCTTACCTATAATATCATCTATCCTATAATATCCTCTATCCTATGCTATCCTCTATCGTATCCTATCCTCAATCCTATCCTATCCTCTATCCTATCCTATCCTCTATCCTATCCTATCCTCTATCCTATCCTCTATCCAATCCTCTATCCTATCCTCTATCCTATCCTATCATCTATCCTGTCCTATCCTCTATCTAATCCTATCCTCAATCCTATCCTTTCCTCTATCCTATCCTATCCTCTATCCTATCCTATCCTCTATCCTATCCTATCCTCTATCCTATCCTATCCTCTATCCTATCCTATTCTCTATCCTACCCTATCCTATCCTCTATCGTATCCCTTCCTGTATCCTATCCAATCCTATATTCTATACTCTATCCTATCCGATCCTCTATCCTAGCCTATCCTCTATCCTATCCTATCCTCTATCCTATCTTATCCTCAATCCTATTCTATCCTCTTTCCTATCCTATCCTCAATCCTATCCTATCCTCTATACTATCATATCCTCTATCCTATCCTATCCTCTATCCTATCCTATCCTCTATCCTATCCTATCCTCTATCCTATCCTATCCTCTATCCTATCCTATCCTGTATCCTATCCTATCCTCTATCCTATCCTATCCTCTATCGTCTCCTATCCTCTCGCCTATACAATCCCCTATCCTATCCTCTATCGTCTCCTATCCTCTATCCTATACAATCCCCCATCCTATCCTCTATCTTCTCGTATTGTATATCCTATCCAATCCCCTATCCTATCCTCTATCCGATCCTATCCTCTATCGTATCCTATACTCTATCCTATCCAATCCCCTATCCTATCCTCTATGCAATCCTATCCTCTATCGTATCCTATACTCTATCCTATCCAATCCCCTATCCTATACTCTATGCTATCCTATCCTCTATCCTATCCTATCCTCTATCCTATCCTCAATCCTATCCTATCCTCTACCCTATCCTATCCTCTATCATATCCAATCTTCTGTCCAATCCTCTATCCTATCCTATCCTCGAACATATCCTATATTCTATCCTATCCTATCCTCTATCCTATCCTATCCTCTATCGTATCCTATCCTCTATCCTATCTAATCCTCTATCCTATCCTATCCTCTATCCCGTAATATCATCTATCCTATCCTATCGTCTATCCTATCCGATCCTCTATCCTATCCTCAATCCTATCCTATCCTCTATACTATCTCTAACTTAACCTATCGTATATCCTATCCTATCCTCTATCCCATCCTATCATCTATCCTATCCTATCCTCTATCCTATCCAATCCCCTATCCTATCCTCTATCGTCTCCTATCCTCTATCCTATCCAATCACCTATCCGATCCTCTATCCTATCCTATACTATATCCTATCCTATCATCTATCCTATCCTCTATCCTATCCTCTATCCTATCCTCTATCCTATCCTCTATCCTATCCTCTATCCTATCCTCTATCCTATCCTATCCTCTATCCTATCCTATCATCTATCCTGTACTATCCTCTATCCAATCCTATCCTCAATCCTATCCTTTCCTCTATCCTATCCTATCCTCTATCCTATCCTATCCTCTATCCTATCCTATCCTGTATCCTATCCTATCCTCTATCCTATCCTATCCTCTATCCTATTATATCCTCCATCCTATCCTATTCTCCATCCTATCGTATACTCTAACCTATCCAATCCTCTATCCTATAATCTATCCAATCCTATCCTCTATCGTATCCTGTCCTCTGTAAGATCGTATTCTCTATAATATCGTATCCTCCATCCTACCCTATCCTCTTACCTATAATATCATCTATCCTATAATATCCTCTATCCTATGCTACCCTCTATCGTATCCTATCCTCAATCCTATCGTATCCTCTATCCTATCCTATCCCCTATCCTATCCTATCCTCTATCCTATCCTCTATCCTATCTATAGTATGCTATCATCTATCCTGTCCTATCCTCTATCTAATCCTATCCTCAATCCTATCATTTCCTCTATCCTATCCTATCCTCTATCCTATCCTATCCTCTATCCTAGCCTATCCTCTATCCTATCCTATCCTCTATCCTATCTTATCCTCAATCCTATTCTATCCTCTTTCCTATCCTATCCTCAATCCTATCCTATCCTCTATCCTCGCCTATACTCAACTCTATCCTATCCTCAATCCTATCCTATACTCTATCGTATCCAATCCCCTATCCTATCCTCTATCGTATTCTATCCCATATCCTATCCTCTATCCTATCCAATCCCCTATCCTATCCTCTATCATATCCTATCCGATCCTCTATCCTATCATATCCTCTATCCTATCCTATCCTCTATCGTCTCCTGTCCTCTAGCCTACACAATCCACTATCCTATCCTCTATCCTATCCTCTATCCTATCCTATCCTCTTTCCTATCCTATAATCTATCCTATCCACTATCGTATCCTATCCTCTATCCTATCCAATCCCATATCCTATCCTCTATCCAATCCAATCCTCTATCCTATCCTATCCTCTATCCTATCCTATCCTCTATCCTATCCTCTATCCTATTCTATCCTCTATCCTATCCTATCCTCTATCCTATCCTATCCTCTATCCTATCCTATCCTCTATCCTATCCTATCCTCTATCCTATCCTCTATCCTATCCTCTATCCTATCCTATCCTCTATCCTATACTATCCTCTATCCTATCCTATCCTCTAACCTATCCTGTCCTCTATCGTCTCCTATCCTCTATCCTATCCAATCCCCTATCCTATCCTCTATCGTCTTCTATCCTCTATCCTATCCAACCCCCTATACTTTCCTCTTTCGGATCCTATCCTCTATCGTATCCTATACTCTATCCTATCCAATCCCCTACCCTATCCTCTATCCTATCCTCTATCCTATTCTATCCTCTATCCTATCCTATCCTCTATCCTATCCTATCCTCTATCCTATCCTATCCTCTATCCTATCCTCTATCCTATCCTATCCTCTATCCTATACTATCCTCTATCCTATCCTATCCTCTAACCTATCCTGTCCTCTATCGTCTCCTATCCTCTATCCTATCCAATCCCCTATCCTATCCTCTATCGTCTCCTATCCTCTATCCTATCCAATCCCCTATCCTATCCTCTATCCTATCCTATCCTCCATCCTATCCTATCCTCTATCCTATCCTATCCTCTATCCTATCCTATCCTGTATCCTATCCTATCCTCTATCCTATCCTATCCTCTATCGTCTCCTATCCTCTATCCTATCCAATCCCCTATCCTATCCTCTATCGTCTTCTATCCTCTATCCTATCCAACCCCCTATACTTTCCTCTTTCGGATCCTATCCTCTATCGTATCCTATACTCTATCCTATCCAATCCCCTACCCTATCCTCTATCCTATCCTCTATCCTATTCTATCCTCTATCCTATCCTATCCTCTATCCTATCCTATCCTCTATCCTATCCTATCCTCTATCCTATCCTCTATCCTATCCTATCCTCTATCCTATACTATCCTCTATCCTATCCTATCCTCTAACCTATCCTGTCCTCTATCGTCTCCTATCCTCTATCCTATCCAATCCCCTATCCTATCCTCTATCGTCTCCTATCCTCTATCCTATCCAATCCCCTATACTTTCCTCTATCGGATCCTATCCTCTATCGTATCCTATACTCTATCCTATCCAATCCCCTATCCTATCCTCTATCCTATCCTATCCTCCATCCTATCCTATCCTCTATCCTATCATATCCTCTATCCTATCCTATCCTCTATCCTATCCTATCCTCTATCCTATCCTATCATCTATCCTATCCTATCCTCTATCCTATCCTATCCTCTATCCTATCATATCCTCTATCCCATCCTATCCTCTATCCTATCCTATCCTCTATCCTATCCTATCCTCTATCCTATCCTATCCTCTATCCTATCCTATCCTGTATCCTATCCTATCCTCTATCCTATCCTACCCTATCCTATCCTCTATCCTATCCTATCCTCTATCGTCTCCTGTCCTCTAGCCTATACAATCCCCTATCCTATCCTATCCTCTATCCCATCCTATCATCTATCCTATCCTATCGTCTATCCTATCCGATCCTCTATCCTATCCTCAATCCTATCCTATCCTCTATACTATCTCTAACTTAACCTATCGTATATCCTATCCTATCCTCTATCCCATCCTATCATCTATCCTATCCTATCCTCTATCCTATCCAATCCCCTATCCTATCCTCTATCGTCTCCTATCCTCTATCCTATCCAATCACCTATCCGATCCTCTATCCTATCCTATACTATATCCTATCCTATCCTCTATCCTATCCTCTATCCTATCCTCTATCCTATCCTCTATCCTATCCTCTATCCTATCCTCTATCCTATCCTCTATCCTATCCTCTATCCTATCCTCTATCCTATCCTATCCTCTATCCTATCCTATCATCTATCCTGTACTATCCTCAATCCTATCCTTTCCTCTATCCTATCCTATCCTCTATCCTATCCTATCCTCTATCCTATCCTATCCTGTATCCTATCCTATCCTCTATCCTATCCTCTATCCTATCCTCTATCCTATCCTATCCTCTATGCTATCCTATCCTCTATCGTCTCCTATCCTCTATCCTATCCAATCCCCTATCCTATCCTCTATCCTATCCTATCCTCTATCCTATCCTATCCTCTATCCTATCCTATCCTCTATCCTATCCTATCCTCTATCCTATCCTATCCTCTATCCTATCCTATTCTCTATCCTACCCTATCCTATCCTCTATCGTATCCCTTCCTGTATCCTATCCAATCCTATATTCTATACTCTATCCTATCCTATCCTCTATCCTATCCTATCCTCTATCCTAGCCTATCCTCTATCCTATCCTATCCTCTATCCTATCTTATCCTCAATCCTATTCTATCCTCTTTCCTATCCTATCCTCAATCCTATCCTATCCTCCATCCTCGCCTATACTCAACTCTATCCTATCCTCAATCCTATCCTATACTCTATCGTATCCAATCCCCTATCCTATCCTCTATCGTATTCTATCCCATATCCTATCCTCTATCCTATCCAATCCCCTATCCTATCCTCTATCATATCCTATCCGATCCTCTATCCTATCATATCCTGTATCATATCCTATCCTCTATCCAGTCCTATCCTCTATCCTATCCTATCCTCTATCCTATCCTATCCTGTATCCTATCCTATCCTCTATCCTATCCTACCCTATCCTATCCTCTATCCTATCCTGTCCTCTATCGTCTCCTATCCTCTATCCTATCCAATCCCCTATCCTATCCTCTATCGTCTCCCATCCTCTATCCTATCCTATCCTCTATCCTATCTTATCCTCTATCCTATCCTATCCTCTATAATATCCTATCCTCTATCCTATCCTATCCTCAATCCTATCCTATCCTCTATCCTATTCTATCCTCTATCCTATCCTATCCTCTATCCTATCCTCTATACTATCCTCTATCCTATCCTCTATCCTATCCTCTATCCTATCCTCTATCCTATCCTATCCTCTATCCTATCCTATCCTCTATCCTATCCTATCCTCTACCCTATCCTATCCTCTATCCTATCCTATCGTCTAACCTATCCTATCTTCTATCCTATCTTATCCTCTATCCTATCCTATCCTCTATAATATCCTATCCTCTATCCAATCCAATCCTCTATCCTATCCTATCCTCTATCCTATCCTATCCTCTATCCTATCCTATCCTCTATCCTATCCTATCCTCTATAATATCCTATCCTCTATCGTATCCTATCCTCTATCCTATCCTATCCTCTATCCTATCCTATCCTCTATCCTATCATATCCTCTATCCTATGCTATCCTCTATCCTATCCTATCCTCTATCCTATCCTATCCTATCCTCTATCCTATCCAATCTCCTATCCTATCCTCTATCCTATCCTATCCTCTACCCTATCCTATCCTCTATCCTATCCTATCCTCTATCCTATCCTATCCTCTATCCTATCCTATCCTCTATCCTATCCTATCCTCTATCCTATCCTATCCTCTATAATATCCTATCCTCTATCGTATCCTATCCTCTATCCTATCCTATCCTCTATCCTATACAATCCACTATCCTATCCTCTATCCTATCCTCTATCCTATCCTATCCTCTATCCTATCCTATCTTCTATCCTATCCTATCATCTATCCTATCGACTATCGCATCCTATCCTCTATCCTATCCAATCCTATATCCTATCCTCTCTCCTATCCTATCCTCTATCCTATCCTATCCTCTATCCTATCCTATCCTCTATCCTATACGATCCTCTATCCTATCATATCCTCTATCCTATCCTATCCTCTATCCTATCCTATCCTCTATCCTATCCTATCCTCTATACTATCCTATCCTCCATCCTTTCCTATCCTGTATCCTATCCTATCCTCTATCCTATCCTACCCTATCCTATCCTCTATCCTATCCTATCCTCTATGATATCCTATCCTCCATCCTATACTATCCTCTATCCTATCCTATCCTCTATCCTATCCAATCACCTATCCGATCCTCTATCCTATCCTTTCCTCTATCTACTATCCTCAATCCTATCCTATCCTCTATCCTATCCAATCCCCTATCCGATCCTCTATCCTATCATATCCTCTATCCTATCCTATCCTCTATCCTATCCTATCCTCTATCCTATCCTATCCTCTATCCTATACTATCCTCTATCCTATCCTATCCTCTATCCTATCCAATCACCTATCCGATCCTCTATCCTATCCTTTCCTCTATCCTATCCTATCATCAATCCTATTCTATCCTCTATCCTATCGTATCCTCTATCCTATTCTATACTCTATCCTATCCTATCCGCTATCCTATGATCTATCCTATCCAATCCCCTATCCGATCCTCTATCCTATCATATCCTCTATCCTATCCTATCCTCTATCCTATCCTATCCTATCCTATATCCTATCCTATCCTCTATCCTATCTTATCCTCTATCCTATCCTATCCTCTATAATATCGTATCCTCTATCCAATCCTATACTCTATCCTATCCTATCCGATCCTCTATCCTATCCTTTCCTCTATACTATCCTATCCTCAATCCTATCCTATCCTCTATCCTATCCTTTCCTCTATCCTATCCAATCCCCTATCCTATCCTCTATCCTATCCTATCCTCTATCCTATCCTATCATCTATCCTATACACTATCGTATCCTATCCTCTAACCTATCGAATCCTATATCCTATCCTCTATCCTATCCTATCCTCTATCCTATCCTTTCCTCTATCCTATCCAATTCCATATCCTATCCTCTATCCGATCCTATCCTCTATCCTATCCAATCCTCTATAATATCGTATCCTCTATCCTATCCTATCCTATCCTCTATCCTATCCTATCCTCTATCCTATCCTATCATCTATCCTATCCTATCCTCTATCCTATCCTATCCTCTATCCTATCATATCCTCTATCCTATCCTATCCTCTATCCTATTCTATCCTCTATCCTATCCTATCCTCTATCCGATCCTATCCTCTATCCTATCCAATCCTCTATAATATCGTATCCTCTATCCTATCCTATCCTATCCTCTATCCTATCCTATCCTCTATCCTATCCTATCCTCTATCCTATCCTATCCTCTATCCTATCATATCCTCTATCCTATCCTATCCTCTATCCTATCCTATCCTCTATCCTATTCTATCCTCTATCCTATCCTATCCTCTATCCTATCCTATCCTGTATCCTATCCTATCCTCTATCCTATCCTACCCTATCCTATCCTCTATCCTATCCTATCCTCTATCGTCTCCTGTCCTCTAGCCTATACAATCCCCTATTCTATCCTCTATCGTCTCCCATCCTCTATCCTATCCAATCCCCTATACTTTCCTCTATCGGATCCTATCCTCTATCGTATCCTATACTCTATCCTATCCAATCCCCTATCCTATCCTCTATCCTATCCTATCCTCCATCCTATCCTATCCTCTATCCTATCATATCCTCTATCCTATCCTATCCTCTATCCTATCCTATCCTCTATCCTATCCTATCATCTATCCTATCCTATCCTCTATCCTATCCTATCCTCTATCCTATCATATCCTCTATCCTATCCTATCCTCTATCCTATCCTATCCTGTATCCTATCCTATCCTCTATCCTATCCTACCCTATCCTATCCTCTATCCTATCCTATCCTATCCTCTATCCTATCCTACCCTATCCTATCCTCTATCCTATCCTATCCTCTATCGTCTCCTGTCCTCTAGCCTATACAATCCCCTATTCTATCCTTTATCGTCTCCTATTGTCTAGCCTATCCAATCCCCTATCCTATCCTCTATCCGATCCTATCCTCTATCGTATCCTATACTCTATCTTATCCAATCCCCTATCCTATCCTCTATGCTATCCTATCCACTATCCTATACTCTCCTCTATCCTATCCTATCTTCTATCCTATCCTATCCTCTATCCTATCCTATCCTCTATCCTATCCAATCACCTATCCGATCCTCTATCCTATCCTATCCTCTATCCTATCCAATCACCTATCCTATCCCCTACCCTATCCTATCCTCTATCCTATCCTATCCTATCAACTATCCTAGCATCTCCTCTATCCTATCCTATCCTCTATCCTATCCTATCCTCTATCCTATCCTATCCTCTATCCTATCCTATCCTATCCTCTATCCTATCCTATCCCCTATCCTATCTTATCCTCTATCCTATCCTATCCTCTATAATATCCTATCCTCTATCCTATCCTCTATCCTATCCTCTATCCTATCCTCTATCCTATCCTATCCTCTATCCTATCCTATCGTCTAACCTATCCTATCCTCTATCCTATCTTATCCTCTATCCTATCCTATCCTCTATAATATCCTATCCTCTATCCAATCCAATCCTCTATCCTATCCTATCCTCTAGCCTATCCTATCCTCTATCCTATCCTATCCTCTATAATATCCTATCCTCTATCGTATCCTATCCTCTATCCTATCCTATCCTCTATCCTATCCTATCCTCTATCCTATCATATCCTCTATCCTATGCTATCCTCTATCCTATCCTATCCTCTATCCTATCCTATCCTATCCTCTATCCTATCCAATCTCCTATCCTATCCTCTATCCTATCCTATCCTCTACCCTATCCTATCCTCTATACTTTCCTATCCTCTATCCTATCCTATCCTCTATCCTATCCTATCCTCTATCCTATCCTATCCTCCATCCTATCCTATCCTCTATCCTATCCTATCCTCTATCCTATCCTATCCTCTATCCTATCCTATCCTCTATCCTATCCTATCCTCTATCCTATCCGATCCTCTATCCTATCATATCCTCTATCCTATCCTATCCTCTATCCTATCCTATCCTCTATCCTATCCTATCCTCCATCCTATCCTATCCTGTATCCTATCCTATCCTCTATCCTATCCTACCCTATCCTATCCTCTATCCTATCCTATCCTCTATGATATCCTATCCTCTATCCTATACTATCCTCTATCCTATCCTATCCTCTATCCTATCCAATCACCTATCCGATCCTCTATCCTATCCTTTCCTCTATCCTATACTATCCTCAATCCTATCCTATCCTCTATCCTATCCAATCCCCTATCCGATCCTCTATCCTATCATATCCTCTATCCTATCCTATCCTCTATCCTATCCTATCCTCTATCCTATCCTATCCTCTATCCTATCCTATCCACTATCCCATCCAATCACCTATCCGATCCTCTATCCTATCCTTTCCTCTATCCTATCCTATCATCAATCCTATTCTATCCTCTATCCTATCGTATCCTCTATCCTATTCTATACTCTATCCTATCCTATCCGCTATCCTATGATCTATCCTATCCAATCCCCTATCCGATCCTCTATCCTATCATATCCTCTATCCTATCCTATCCTCTATCCTATCCTATCCTATCCTATATCCTATCCTATCCTCTATCCTATCTTATCCTCTATCCTATCCTATCCTCTATAATATCGTATCCTCTATCCAATCCTATACTCTATCCTATCCTATCCGATCCTCTATCCTATCCTTTCCTCTATACTATCCTATCCTCAATCCTATCCTATCCTCTATCCTATCCTTTCCTCTATCCTATCCAATCCCCTATCCTATCCTCTATCCTATCCTATCCTCTATCCTATCCTATCATCTATCCTATACACTATCGTATCCTATCCTCTAACCTATCGAATCCTATATCCTATCCTCTATCCTATCCTATCCTCTATCCTATCCTTTCCTCTATCCTATCCAATTCCATATCCTATCCTCTATCCGATCCTATCCTCTATCCTATCCAATCCTCTATAATATCGTATCCTCTATCCTATCCTATCCTATCCTCTATCCTATCCTATCCTCTATCCTATCCTATCATCTATCCTATCCTATCCTCTATCCTATCCTATCCTCTATCCTATCATATCCTCTATCCTATCCTATCCTCTATCCTATTCTATCCTCTATCCTATCCTATCCTCTATCCGATCCTATCCTCTATCCTATCCAATCCTCTATAATATCGTATCCTCTATCCTATCCTATCCTATCCTCTATCCTATCCTATCCTCTATCCTATCCTATCCTCTATCCTATCCTATCCTCTATCCTATCATATCCTCTATCCTATCCTATCCTCTATCCTATCCTATCCTCTATCCTATTCTATCCTCTATCCTATCCTATCCTCTATCCTATCCTATCCTGTATCCTATCCTATCCTCTATCCTATCCTACCCTATCCTATCCTCTATCCTATCCTATCCTCTATCGTCTCCTGTCCTCTAGCCTATACAATCCCCTATTCTATCCTCTATCGTCTCCCATCCTCTATCCTATCCAATCCCCTATACTTTCCTCTATCGGATCCTATCCTCTATCGTATCCTATACTCTATCCTATCCAATCCCCTATCCTATCCTCTATCCTATCCTATCCTCCATCCTATCCTATCCTCTATCCTATCATATCCTCTATCCTATCCTATCCTCTATCCTATCCTATCCTCTATCCTATCCTATCATCTATCCTATCCTATCCTCTATCCTATCCTATCCTCTATCCTATCATATCCTCTATCCTATCCTATCCTCTATCCTATCCTATCCTGTATCCTATCCTATCCTCTATCCTATCCTACCCTATCCTATCCTCTATCCTATCCTATCCTATCCTCTATCCTATCCTACCCTATCCTATCCTCTATCCTATCCTATCCTCTATCGTCTCCTGTCCTCTAGCCTATACAATCCCCTATTCTATCCTTTATCGTCTCCTATTGTCTAGCCTATCCAATCCCCTATCCTATCCTCTATCCGATCCTATCCTCTATCGTATCCTATACTCTATCTTATCCAATCCCCTATCCTATCCTCTATGCTATCCTATCCACTATCCTATACTCTCCTCTATCCTATCCTATCTTCTATCCTATCCTATCCTCTATCCTATCCTATCCTCTATCCTATCCAATCACCTATCCGATCCTCTATCCTATCCTATCCTCTATCCTATCCAATCACCTATCCTATCCCCTACCCTATCCTATCCTCTATCCTATCCTATCCTATCAACTATCCTAGCATCTCCTCTATCCTATCCTATCCTCTATCCTATCCTATCCTCTATCCTATCCTATCCTCTATCCTATCCTATCCTATCCTCTATCCTATCCTATCCCCTATCCTATCTTATCCTCTATCCTATCCTATCCTCTATAATATCCTATCCTCTATCCTATCCTCTATCCTATCCTCTATCCTATCCTCTATCCTATCCTATCCTCTATCCTATCCTATCGTCTAACCTATCCTATCCTCTATCCTATCTTATCCTCTATCCTATCCTATCCTCTATAATATCCTATCCTCTATCCAATCCAATCCTCTATCCTATCCTATCCTCTAGCCTATCCTATCCTCTATCCTATCCTATCCTCTATAATATCCTATCCTCTATCGTATCCTATCCTCTATCCTATCCTATCCTCTATCCTATCCTATCCTCTATCCTATCATATCCTCTATCCTATGCTATCCTCTATCCTATCCTATCCTCTATCCTATCCTATCCTATCCTCTATCCTATCCAATCTCCTATCCTATCCTCTATCCTATCCTATCCTCTACCCTATCCTATCCTCTATACTTTCCTATCCTCTATCCTATCCTATCCTCTATCCTATCCTATCCTCTATCCTATCCTATCCTCCATCCTATCCTATCCTCTATCCTATCCTATCCTCTATCCTATCCTATCCTCTATCCTATCCTATCCTCTATCCTATCCTATCCTCTATCCTATCCGATCCTCTATCCTATCATATCCTCTATCCTATCCTATCCTCTATCCTATCCTATCCTCTATCCTATCCTATCCTCCATCCTATCCTATCCTGTATCCTATCCTATCCTCTATCCTATCCTACCCTATCCTATCCTCTATCCTATCCTATCCTCTATGATATCCTATCCTCTATCCTATACTATCCTCTATCCTATCCTATCCTCTATCCTATCCAATCACCTATCCGATCCTCTATCCTATCCTTTCCTCTATCCTATACTATCCTCAATCCTATCCTATCCTCTATCCTATCCAATCCCCTATCCGATCCTCTATCCTATCATATCCTCTATCCTATCCTATCCTCTATCCTATCCTATCCTCTATCCTATCCTATCCTCTATCCTATCCTATCCACTATCCCATCCAATCACCTATCCGATCCTCTATCCTATCCTTTCCTCTATCCTATCCTATCATCAATCCTATTCTATCCTCTATCCTATCCTATCCTCTATCCTATTCTATACTCTATCCTATCCTATCCGCTATCCTATCCTCTATCCTATCCAATCCCCTATCCGATCCTCTATCCTATCATATCCTCTATCCTATCCTATCCTCTATCCTATCCTATCCTATCCTCTATCCTATCCTATCCTCTATCCTATATTATCCTCTATCCTATCCTATCCTCTATAATATCGTATCCTCTATCCAATCCTATACTCTATCCTATCCTATCCGATCCTCTATCCTATCCTATCCTCTATCCTATCCAATCACCTATCCGATCCTCTATCCTATCCTTTCCTCTATCCTATCCTATCATCAATCTAATTCTATCCTCTATCCTATCCTATCCTCTATCCTATTCTATACTCTATCCTATCCTATCCGCTATCCTATCCTCTATCCTATCCAATCCCCTATCCGATCCTCTATCCTATCATATCCTCTACCCTATCCTATCCTCTATCCTATCCTATCCTATCCTCTATCCTATCCTATCCTCTATCCTATCCTATCCTCTATCCTATCCTATCCTCTATCCTATCCTATCCTCTATCCTATCCTATCCTCTATCCTATCCTATCCTCTATCCTATCCGATCCTCTATCCTATCATATCCTCTACCCTATCCTATCCTCTATCCTATCCTATCCTCTATCCTATCCTATCCTCTATCCTATCCTATCCTCCATCCTATCCTATCCTGTATCCTATCCTATCCTCTATCCTATCCTACCCTATCCTATCCTCTATCCTATCCTATCCTCTATGATATCCTATCCTCTATCCTATACTATCCTCTATCCTATCCTATCCTCTATCCTATCCAATCACCTATCCGACCCTCTATCCTATCCTTTCCTCTATCCTATACTATCCTCAATCCTATCCTATCCTCTATCCTATCCAATCCCCTATCCGATCCTCTATCCTATCATATCCTCTATCCTATCCTATCCTCTATCCTATCCTATCCTCTATCCTATCCTATCCTCTATCCTATACTATCCTCTATCCTATCCTATCCTCTATCCTATCCAATCACCTATCCGATCCTCTATCCTATCCTTTCCTCTATCCTATCCTATCATCAATCCTATTCTATCCTCTATCCTATCCTATCCTCTATCCTATTCTATACTCTATCCTATCCTATCCGCTATCCTATCCTCTATCCTATCCAATCCCCTATCCGATCCTCTATCCTATCATATCCTCTATCCTATCCTATCCTCTATCCTATCCTATCCTATCCTCTATCCTATCCTATCCTCTATCCTATCTTATCCTCTATCCTATCCTATCCTCTATAATATCGTATCCTCTATCCAATCCTATACTCTATCCTATCCTATCCGATCCTCTATCCTATCCTTTCCTCTATCCTATCCTATCCTCTATCCTATGCTATCCTCTATCCTATCCTATCCTCTATCCTATCCTATCCTCTATCCTATCCTATCCTATCCTCTATCCTATCCAATCTCCTATCCTATCCTCTATAATATCCTTTCCTCTATCCTATCCAATCCCCTATCCTATCCTCTATCCGATCCTATCCTCTATCCTATCCAATCCTCTATAATATCGTATCCTCTATCCTATCCTATCCTATCCTCTATCCTATCCTATCCTGTATCCTATCCAATCACCTATCCGATCCTCTATCCTATCCTATCCTCTATCCTATCCAATCACCTATCCGATCCTCTATCCTATCCTTTCCTCTATTCTATCCTATCCTCAATCCTATCCTATCCTCTATCCTATCCTATCCTCTATCCTATCCTATCCTCTATCCTATCCTATCCTCTATCCTATCCTATCCTCTAACCTATCCTATCCTCTATCGTCTCATGTCCTCTATCCTATACAATCCCCTATCCTATCCTCTATCGTCTCCTATCCTCTATCCTATCCAATCCCCTATCCTATCCTCTATCGTCTCCTATCCTCTATCCTATCCAACCCCCTATACTTTCCTCTATCGGATCCTATCCTCTATCGTATCCTATACTCTATCCTATCCAATCCCCTATCCTATCCTCTATCCTATCCTCTATCCTATTCTATCCTCTATCCTATCCTATCCTCTATCCTATCCTATCCTCTATCCTATCCTATCCTCTATCCTATCCTCTATCCTATCCTATCCTCTATCCTATCCTATCCTCTAACCTATCCTGTCCTCTATCGTCTCCTATCCTCTATCCTATCCAATCCCCTATCCTATCCTCTATCGTCTCCCATCCTCTATCCTATCCTATCCTCTATCCTATCTTATCCTCTATCCTATCCTATCCTCTATAATATCCTATCCTCTATCCTATCCTATCCTCAATCCTATCCTATCCTCTATCCTATTCTATCCTCTATCCTATCCTATCCTCTATCCTATCCTCTATCCTATCCTCTATCCTATCCTCTATCCTATCCTCTATCCTATCCTCTATCCTATCCTATCCTCTATCCTATCCTATCCTCTATCCTATCCTATCCTCTATCCTATCCTATCCTCTATCCTATCCTATCCTCTATCCTATCCTATCCTGTATCCTATCCTATCCTCTATCCTATCCTATCCTCTATCGTCTCCTGTCCTCTCGCCTATACAATCCCCTATCCTATCCTCTATCGTCTCCTATCCTCTATCCTATACAATCCCCTATCCTATCCTCTATCTTCTCCTATTGTCTATCCTATCCAATCCCCTATCCTATCCTCTATCCGATCCTATCCTCTATCCTATCCTATCCTCTATAATATCCTATCCTCTATCGTATTCTATCCTCTATCCTATCCTATGCTCTATCCTATCCGATCCTCTATCCTATCATATCCTCTATCCTATCCTATCCTCTATCCTATCCTATCCTCTATCCTATCCTATCCTCTATCCTATCCTATCCTCCATCCTATCCTATCCTGTATCCTATCCTATCCTCTATCCTATCCTACCCTATCCTATCCTCTATCCTATCCTATCCTCTATGATATCCTATCCTCTATCCAATACTATCCTCTATCCTATCCTATCCTCTATCCTATCCAATCACCTATCCGATCCTCTATCCTATCCTATCCTCTATCCTATCCTATCCTCTATCCTATCATATCCTCTATCCTATGCTATCCTCTATCCTATCCTATCCTCTATCCTATCCTATCCTCTATCCTATCCTATCCTATCCTCTATCCTATCCAATCTCCTATCCTATCCTCTATAATATCCTTTCCTCTATCCTATCCAATCCCCTATCCTATCCTCTATCCGATCCTATCCTCTATCCTATCCAATCCTCTATAATATCGTATCCTCTATCCTATCCTATCCTATCCTCTATCCTATCCTATCCTGTATCCTATCCAATCACCTATCCGATCCTCTATCCTATCCTATCCTCTATCCTATCCAATCACCTATCCGATCCTCTATCCTATCCTTTCCTCTATTCTATCCTATCCTCAATCCTATCCTATCCTCTATCCTATCCTATCCTCTATCCTATCCTATCCTCTATCCTATCCTATCCTCTATCCTATCCTATCCTCTAACCTATCCTATCCTCTATCGTCTCATGTCCTCTATCCTATACAATCCCCTATCCTATCCTCTATCGTCTCCTATCCTCTATCCTATCCAATCCCCTATCCTATCCTCTATCGTCTCCTATCCTCTATCCTATCCAACCCCCTATACTTTCCTCTATCGGATCCTATCCTCTATCGTATCCTATACTCTATCCTATCCAATCCCCTATCCTATCCTCTATCCTATCCTCTATCCTATTCTATCCTCTATCCTATCCTATCCTCTATCCTATCCTATCCTCTATCCTATCCTATCCTCTATCCTATCCTCTATCCTATCCTATCCTCTATCCTATCCTATCCTCTATCCTATCCTATCCTCTAACCTATCCTGTCCTCTATCGTCTCCTATCCTCTATCCTATCCAATCCCCTATCCTATCCTCTATCGTCTCCCATCCTCTATCCTATCCTATCCTCTATCCTATCTTATCCTCTATCCTATCCTATCCTCTATAATATCCTATCCTCTATCCTATCCTATCCTCAATCCTATCCTATCCTCTATCCTATTCTATCCTCTATCCTATCCTATCCTCTATCCTATCCTCTATCCTATCCTCTATCCTATCCTCTATCCTATCCTCTATCCTATCCTCTATCCTATCCTCTATCCTATCCTATCCTCTATCCTATCCTATCCTCTATCCTATCCTATCCTCTACCCTATCCTATCCTCTATCCTATCCTATCGTCTAACCTATCCTATCTTCTATCCTATCTTATCCTCTATCCTATGCTATCCTCTATCCTATCCTATCCTCTATCCTATCCTATCCTCTATCCTATCCTATCCTATCCTCTATCCTATCCAATCTCCTATCCTATCCTCTATAATATCCTTTCCTCTATCCTATCCAATCCCCTATCCTATCCTCTATCCGATCCTATCCTCTATCCTATCCAATCCTCTATAATATCGTATCCTCTATCCTATCCTATCCTATCCTCTATCCTATCCTATCCTGTATCCTATCCAATCACCTATCCGATCCTCTATCCTATCCTATCCTCTATAATATCCAATCACCTATCCGATCCTCTATCCTATCCTTTCCTCTATTCTATCCTATCCTCAATCCTATCCTATCCTCTATCCTATCCTATCCTCTATCCTATCCTATCCTCTATCCTATCCTATCCTCTATCCTATCCTATCCTCTAACCTATCCTATCCTCTATCGTCTCATGTCCTCTATCCTATACAATCCCCTATCCTATCCTCTATCGTCTCCTATCCTCTATCCTATCCAATCCCCTATCCTATCCTCTATCGTCTCCTATCCTCTATCCTATCCAACCCCCTATACTTTCCTCTATCGGATCCTATCCTCTATCGTATCCTATACTCTATCCTATCCAATCCCCTATCCTATCCTCTATCCTATCCTCTATCCTATTCTATCCTCTATCCTATCCTATCCTCTATCCTATCCTATCCTCTATCCTATCCTATCCTCTATCCTATCCTCTATCCTATCCTATCCTCTATCCTATCCTATCCTCTATCCTATCCTATCCTCTAACCTATCCTGTCCTCTATCGTCTCCTATCCTCTATCCTATCCAATCCCCTATCCTATCCTCTATCGTCTCCCATCCTCTATCCTATCGTATCCTCTATCCTATCTTATCCTCTATCCTATCCTATCCTCTATAATATCCTATCCTCTATCCTATCCTATCCTCAATCCTATCCTATCCTCTATCCTATTCTATCCTCTATCCTATCCTATCCTCTATCCTATCCTCTATCCTATCCTCTATCCTATCCTCTATCCTATCCTCTATCCTATCCTCTATCCTATCCTATCCTCTATCCTATCCTATCCTCTATCCTATCCTATCCTCTACCCTATCCTATCCTCTATCCTATCCTATCGTCTAACCTATCCTATCTTCTATCCTATCTTATCCTCTATCCTATCCTATCCTCTATAATATCCTATCCTCTATCCAATCCAATCCTCTATCCTATCCTATCCTCTATCCTATCCTATCCTCTATCCTATCCTATCCTCTATAATATCCTATCCTCTATCGTATCCTATCCTCTATCCTATCCTATCCTCTATCCTATCCTATCCTCTATCCTATCATATCCTCTATCCTATGCTATCCTCTATCCTATCCTATCCTCTATCCTATCCTATCCTATCCTCTATCCTATCCAATCTCCTATCCTATCCTCTATCCTATCCTATCCTCTACCCTATCCTATCCTCTATCCTATCCTATCCTCTATCCTATCCTATCCTCTATCCTATCCTATCCTCTATCCTATCCTATCCTCTATCCTATCCTATCCTCTATAATATCCTATCCTCTATCGTATCCTATCCTCTATCCTATCCTATCCTCTATCCTATACAATCCACTATCCTATCCTCTATCCTATCCTCTATCCTATCCTATCCTCTATC
Organism: Halictus rubicundus; assembly: GCF_050948215.1. Lineage (NCBI taxonomy): Eukaryota > Metazoa > Arthropoda > Insecta > Hymenoptera > Halictidae > Halictus > Halictus rubicundus. Next base: position 254,185 of record NW_027488868.1, read on the forward strand.
CTATCCTATCTTCTATCCTATCCTATCATCTATCCTATCCACTATCGCATCCTATCCTCTATCCTATCCAATCCTATATCCTATCCTCTCTCCTATCCTATCCTCTATCCTATCCTATCCTCTATCCTATCCTATCCTCTATCCTATACGATCCTCTATCCTATCATATCCTCTATCCTATCCTATCCTCTATCCTATCCTATCCTCTATCCTATCCTATCCTCTATACTATCCTATCCTCCATCCTTTCCTATCCTGTATCCTATCCTATCCTCTATCCTATCCTACCCTATCCTATCCTCTATCCTATCCTATCCTCTATGATATCCTATCCTCCATCCTATACTATCCTCTATCCTATCCTATCCTCTATCCTATCCAATCACCTATCCGATCCTCTATCCTATCCTTTCCTCTATCTACTATCCTCAATCCTATCCTATCCTCTATCCTATCCAATCCCCTATCCGATCCTCTATCCTATCATATCCTCTATCCTATCCTATCCTCTATCCTATCCTATCCTCTATCCTATCCTATCCTCTATCCTATACTATCCTCTATCCTATCCTATCCTCTATCCTATCCAATCACCTATCCGATCCTCTATCCTATCCTTTCCTCTATCCTATCCTATCATCAATCCTATTCTATCCTCTATCCTATCGTATCCTCTATCCTATTCTATACTCTATCCTATCCTATCCGCTATCCTATGATCTATCCTATCCAATCCCCTATCCGATCCTCTATCCTATCATATCCTCTATCCTATCCTATCCTCTATCCTATCCTATCCTATCCTATATCCTATCCTATCCTCTATCCTATCTTATCCTCTATCCTATCCTATCCTCTATAATATCGTATCCTCTATCCAATCCTATACTCTATCCTATCCTATCCGATCCTCTATCCTATCCTTTCCTCTATACTATCCTATCCTCAATCCTATCCTATCCTCTATCCTATCCTTTCCTCTATCCTATCCAATCCCCTATCCTATCCTCTATCCTATCCTATCCTCTATCCTATCCTATCATCTATCCTATACACTATCGTATCCTATCCTCTAACCTATCGAATCCTATATCCTATCCTCTATCCTATCCTATCCTCTATCCTATCCTTTCCTCTATCCTATCCAATTCCATATCCTATCCTCTATCCGATCCTATCCTCTATCCTATCCAATCCTCTATAATATCGTATCCTCTATCCTATCCTATCCTATCCTCTATCCTATCCTATCCTCTATCCTATCCTATCATCTATCCTATCCTATCCTCTATCCTATCCTATCCTCTATCCTATCATATCCTCTATCCTATCCTATCCTCTATCCTATTCTATCCTCTATCCTATCCTATCCTCTATCCGATCCTATCCTCTATCCTATCCAATCCTCTATAATATCGTATCCTCTATCCTATCCTATCCTATCCTCTATCCTATCCTATCCTCTATCCTATCCTATCCTCTATCCTATCCTATCCTCTATCCTATCATATCCTCTATCCTATCCTATCCTCTATCCTATCCTATCCTCTATCCTATTCTATCCTCTATCCTATCCTATCCTCTATCCTATCCTATCCTGTATCCTATCCTATCCTCTATCCTATCCTACCCTATCCTATCCTCTATCCTATCCTATCCTCTATCGTCTCCTGTCCTCTAGCCTATACAATCCCCTATTCTATCCTCTATCGTCTCCCATCCTCTATCCTATCCAATCCCCTATACTTTCCTCTATCGGATCCTATCCTCTATCGTATCCTATACTCTATCCTATCCAATCCCCTATCCTATCCTCTATCCTATCCTATCCTCCATCCTATCCTATCCTCTATCCTATCATATCCTCTATCCTATCCTATCCTCTATCCTATCCTATCCTCTATCCTATCCTATCATCTATCCTATCCTATCCTCTATCCTATCCTATCCTCTATCCTATCATATCCTCTATCCTATCCTATCCTCTATCCTATCCTATCCTGTATCCTATCCTATCCTCTATCCTATCCTACCCTATCCTATCCTCTATCCTATCCTATCCTATCCTCTATCCTATCCTACCCTATCCTATCCTCTATCCTATCCTATCCTCTATCGTCTCCTGTCCTCTAGCCTATACAATCCCCTATTCTATCCTTTATCGTCTCCTATTGTCTAGCCTATCCAATCCCCTATCCTATCCTCTATCCGATCCTATCCTCTATCGTATCCTATACTCTATCTTATCCAATCCCCTATCCTATCCTCTATGCTATCCTATCCACTATCCTATACTCTCCTCTATCCTATCCTATCTTCTATCCTATCCTATCCTCTATCCTATCCTATCCTCTATCCTATCCAATCACCTATCCGATCCTCTATCCTATCCTATCCTCTATCCTATCCAATCACCTATCCTATCCCCTACCCTATCCTATCCTCTATCCTATCCTATCCTATCAACTATCCTATCATCTCCTCTATCCTATCCTATCCTCTATCCTATCCTATCCTCTATCCTATCCTATCCTCTATCCTATCCTATCCTATCCTCTATCCTATCCTATCCCCTATCCTATCTTATCCTCTATCCTATCCTATCCTCTATAATATCCTATCCTCTATCCTATCCTCTATCCTATCCTCTATCCTATCCTCTATCCTATCCTATCCTCTATCCTATCCTATCGTCTAACCTATCCTATCCTCTATCCTATCTTATCCTCTATCCTATCCTATCCTCTATAATATCCTATCCTCTATCCAATCCAATCCTCTATCCTATCCTATCCTCTAGCCTATCCTATCCTCTATCCTATCCTATCCTCTATAATATCCTATCCTCTATCGTATCCTATCCTCTATCCTATCCTATCCTCTATCCTATCCTATCCTCTATCCTATCATATCCTCTATCCTATGCTATCCTCTATCCTATCCTATCCTCTATCCTATCCTATCCTATCCTCTATCCTATCCAATCTCCTATCCTATCCTCTATCCTATCCTATCCTCTACCCTATCCTATCCTCTATACTTTCCTATCCTCTATCCTATCCTATCCTCTATCCTATCCTATCCTCTATCCTATCCTATCCTCCATCCTATCCTATCCTCTATCCTATCCTATCCTCTATCCTATCCTATCCTCTATCCTATCCTATCCTCTATCCTATCCTATCCTCTATCCTATCCGATCCTCTATCCTATCATATCCTCTATCCTATCCTATCCTCTATCCTATCCTATCCTCTATCCTATCCTATCCTCCATCCTATCCTATCCTGTATCCTATCCTATCCTCTATCCTATCCTACCCTATCCTATCCTCTATCCTATCCTATCCTCTATGATATCCTATCCTCTATCCTATACTATCCTCTATCCTATCCTATCCTCTATCCTATCCAATCACCTATCCGATCCTCTATCCTATCCTTTCCTCTATCCTATACTATCCTCAATCCTATCCTATCCTCTATCCTATCCAATCCCCTATCCGATCCTCTATCCTATCATATCCTCTATCCTATCCTATCCTCTATCCTATCCTATCCTCTATCCTATCCTATCCTCTATCCTATCCTATCCACTATCCCATCCAATCACCTATCCGATCCTCTATCCTATCCTTTCCTCTATCCTATCCTATCATCAATCCTATTCTATCCTCTATCCTATCCTATCCTCTATCCTATTCTATACTCTATCCTATCCTATCCGCTATCCTATCCTCTATCCTATCCAATCCCCTATCCGATCCTCTATCCTATCATATCCTCTATCCTATCCTATCCTCTATCCTATCCTATCCTATCCTCTATCCTATCCTATCCTCTATCCTATATTATCCTCTATCCTATCCTATCCTCTATAATATCGTATCCTCTATCCAATCCTATACTCTATCCTATCCTATCCGATCCTCTATCCTATCCTATCCTCTATCCTATCCAATCACCTATCCGATCCTCTATCCTATCCTTTCCTCTATCCTATCCTATCATCAATCTAATTCTATCCTCTATCCTATCCTATCCTCTATCCTATTCTATACTCTATCCTATCCTATCCGCTATCCTATCCTCTATCCTATCCAATCCCCTATCCGATCCTCTATCCTATCATATCCTCTACCCTATCCTATCCTCTATCCTATCCTATCCTATCCTCTATCCTATCCTATCCTCTATCCTATCCTATCCTCTATCCTATCCTATCCTCTATCCTATCCTATCCTCTATCCTATCCTATCCTCTATCCTATCCTATCCTCTATCCTATCCGATCCTCTATCCTATCATATCCTCTACCCTATCCTATCCTCTATCCTATCCTATCCTCTATCCTATCCTATCCTCTATCCTATCCTATCCTCCATCCTATCCTAT